>NC_041394.2:200562913-200862913 GCF_900747795.2 Erpetoichthys calabaricus
CTTTGCCTTTTATTAATTAGTATAGATTTACAGTTACTACATCATCAAATCATATATAAATATAATAATGTCAGTATCATGATATACTGGAAATAATTATCAGAGGATTTCAGAAATTTAATTTCTTGTCAGAATTATGACAAACAAAACATATTTTGGTCATGTCCGTAACATTGCTCAACACCACTTTCATCATTTTTCCTTCTTAACATTCAACCAGTTGCTAAGGCACACAAGTTTGTTCGCATTTTTAGATGCCACAGTAGACCTCTTTTTGTGCACAATATGAAAAAGAGAATAAAAGGCAGCTGCACAATGCACATTTGAACAAAACCCTCAAATATCTGATTTTGAAATGCTTGCAAGAAGAATAAACCACCTGAATCACAACATCCCAAGTCTATTGTCAGGCTGTATGAAAATAATTTTGCTTGTTTGTATTTTTTAATATTTAGTTTCTATTTTATGAAATAAATGACATTACTTAGCACAGCACTGAATTGCCTCTGTGATTTTTCATCATGGGTATTTTGAATGCTTGTAGTTGCAGGAGCTGTACACTGCCTAGTTAAGGAAGGCCTTTTGTTATCAAGGTAACTGTTGTTACATTAAACGTTTAGGCACCACAGAATTCTCAACTTTTTTAATGCATGGCTTGGAGAAGTGATCACTTAATAATAATAATAATTAATTAATAAATAATCCAAAAGCAGCATTAAAAACTCAGGAATTTAAAAATCTCAGGGACTAATCTCCTTGCATGTAATACACACACAAAGACCTGACCTTTCTGTATTAATACTTAGTTTAATAACGCAATACTTTATCATCACTTCAGTAATTATAAAAACAACAACACTGTAATCCATAAGCACACGTTTGGAAGCTAATAACTCACCTGCAAGATTCCAGTAGTTTCTCCAGCCAGATAAGTTTATTGAATTCTGCAAATGTTAGAATGGCCAGCTCTTCATTGCAGTGTGTGCATACTGCTTTGTTTTTACGCAAAGAGCTATCTGAAACGTTAGTTTTAAAATGAAAGTTTCCACCGAGAGGTGTCACAGGTGTATCTGCCATTACTACACCCAGTCTTGTTTGCTTGTCTGTAATTACGTAACGTTAAAGGTGTGTGAGAACTGTGAACCATTGACGTCAACATGACATAGTGCATCAATAATTGTCCAATCACATTAGATTAAAAAAACCTAAAGCAATACTATTGTAATTCACTGCCAATAAATCTGAAAGCAACCAATTAAAGGGCAGCCTCTGGTTACCTGCTTGACAAAAGATCAAGGACTTACATACAGTCTCATTTGGCCGGTGTCCTTCACTCTGGAAATAAGGTATTCACACAGATTTTTTTTTGTCACACAGAAATTAAACAAATACAAGTTGGAACCAATTTTTAATGGATGCTGACATGCTCTGACACCAGGCACATTTTGCAAATAAATGTATTTTCATCATTGTTTCACATTACCTAAATTATTTAAATAGAGTTTTTAAAATATTTGGGTGGGAGGAGGGTGTCCCACAATATAAACAGCCACTGTTTTTAAGCAATTGTGTGTTTTCATTTCCATGCCAAGTATGCAAATCCCGCATTTTGGGGCTGTATATTCTTTCTCCCTGTAGATTAATGTTAGAATGGTCATTATCTTTAGTTGTAGTGCTGTCTTACACATGCCATTTGCTTCTTAGCATTTGCTGCAATGGAAGATGAGAGTATGATGAACATATACTGTATGTAAACTAAAAACTAGTATACTCCACTATTCAATTTCTATAAAGCTCAAAAGAGGCTCAGTGGCACAGTCACCACTACTGCTGCCTCAAAGTGGAAGGTACATGAGCTATCTCAGTTGCCAAGCCTTAATACTGAACTTTTAGTGTTTCAAAATGAAATGAAATTATTCAAAACACTGTCAAAAAATACAATTTTGGCAATGGAAATGCATTGCTATGCATACCGAGTAATGTGTCTTGTATGGCAACATTCTCAGTAGACCATCCTATTATATTTTTTGCCAAATTACAGACTAATCCATCCATTTATTACATTGCAGGACACAAGGTAGAAATTTGCACTTACTGAGATGAGGTTTCAAATAAGCCCAACTTGCAACATGTATTCTTTGGAATAGGACAGAAAAAACAGATGTAACAGTGGTTGATTGGGCAAACTATCAGTGCCTCGGGTCAAGAGATAAGAACACTTCAGGCATTTCAATGACAATGCATTTCTATTTAGCAAAAATGGAAGGAATTTAATGTTGACTCTTTACAGTTTTTTTTTTATCATGTATACTCTTCTAGCTTACCTTACAAAATGCATTTGTTATGTATTTGCTTGCTCTGCATAATTTCTGTACTGGAAAAAGTTAAAGATTATTTCCAAGCTGCTGAAAAGGAAAGAAGGTTAAAGACACAGTGTTTTGGCTGTTTATCTTTCATCAGGTGTGCAACTGAAAATGAAAGGGCAGGTAACATGTAATTGGGATGGGGGGATTGGAGGAAACAAAGGTAGGACAGAAAAAAGGAGAAAAGGGTCAGAGTAGGTGAGAAAAAACACTCATTTCTGTTCTTCATGATGAAGAATACTTATTAGCATACTATATATTGGTAGCATTTTTGTAAATTAAATAGTTCTTTTTGCTAAATAGGATTGTTCTCCTTAATTTTTAAAAGTATGGCTTCTTTCTTACATTTTTCTCCTTTCATTAGAAATATTAAAAAACTTTTTTTAACTTATTTCCACACTGTGTTTCAAACTGTCGAAAGAATGTTGAAAGAATCTGTTAAAATGAAATTTTCTTGTCAAATGTCACATTTTTATTCACTGCAGAAAATGATAAGTGCTGCAGCATATGAAGGACAGATAAATGGTAGAACATAATAGCACAGTCCTTAGTCACTCAATCAGATACAAGAGCAGACATTTCCTGTTCGAGTCCTGAGATTCATAGACAGATGGGGAAACCTGAAAACTTTTTTTTTTTAAACCAACATGTCTTATGTGAAGACTAATCATTATAAAAACAGAAAGTGAAGAATGATTTTAAAGTGTGATAAATGAAGCATATTATTGACAGCCTTTTATAGTATACCTCTTGTATTTAACCCTTTAACCGCCAACTCCCTAAATATTCCCCACGCCAGGCGAAATCTGAACAATTTTCGTTTTTTTACTTTTTTACATTTTTTTTACATTTTTTACATTTATTCAAGCAGTATTGACCACTAAATGTTGTGCAAGTTGCCAGTGTATACACGAAATCTATAAATGTAACCTGAATTCTCAGCTAAGCAAAACATCTTGATACCAAACCGTGCCCTTTTCAATGGTAGATACTGTCGAAACTGTAAGCGGCCCTTCCACGACAATAAACTTTCATCAACTGCAACTGACGGTCCTGGCATGTAGGGCAACTGAAATGCTTCAAATAAATGATCAATCAAAGGACGTAGCTTGAACAAGTGGTCGCGGTTTGGATCTTTCTTATCTGGCTCGTTTCTGTTGTCATTCAAATGAAAGAATTTCAGCAGCAAAGAGAATCGGTTACGTGTCATGACAGCTGCAAAAATAGGTGTTGCATACATAGGATCTGTAGACCAGTACATCTCAATATCTGGTTTTCTGATTATTCCCATCAACATCAAAATCCCAATGAATTTTTTCATTTCGTTTTCATCAGTGTCAAACCAAGCACGAACACAGGAATGTGGAGGTAAATTGGGATTTTTCTCAATAAACTGTGCTGCATACAGATTTGTCTGATGAACAAAATGTCTGATCAAATCAGGTGACACAAACAGCTCATAAAACTGCTCAGCAGTGTAATTGTTTACATCAACAGTAAAGCCACACGTTCCCTCAAACGAATGCAGAAAAGGTAGTTCACCTCGGGCAGCAGCCCAGCTGAGATGCTGGGGATACACCCACTCAGCGCCGTCATCCGATGCGTCTTCATTCACAATATCATGCAGCGCACGTTGCTGCTCATCACTGTCACTAAAATCTTCTTCAGAACTGCTACAATCATGATCAGAACTGTCCAAAATCGCCTGCAAAGCCTCACTTGAAGTCAGTTTACGTTTCGCCATATTCACAGCTGTTACATGCGAATCACGTCACATGACCGGCCAAAACAACCACAGACTTGTCGAAATACAACGTAGTAATAATACCCACGCCAAACCGTCAGTTATACTACTTGCCAGGCATTCATATAACCACAGGCAAATGTGCCGGATAATTCCGGCAGTATGGCGTTAGCAATAAAACAACGGTGCCGGATATATCCGGCAGAGGGCGGTTAAGGGGTTAATAGAAATGTATCATATGTCATTGTAGTAGGGCATTTCTGCAGTGACATTCAAAACCAGCAGACATTTTGCTTTACTTTTATAGGCCAAATGGTAACATATCATTTCCAACTTTACAGTGCCTTGTTACGTGCGGCAAGGGTGTGAAGCATCGACAGATTTGGTGTAGTTTAAATGAAGAACGTTTGACGGATAACCTCTGCAGCTCAAACACCAAGCCAGAGTCTGTAGGTGCCTGTGAACTGGCAGAATGTGCGTCTTGGCAAGTAGGGGCCTGGGGAATGGTGAGTATCTACACAATATTTCTCAAGTATTTGAAAGATTTTTTGAAGTTCAACCACTTATTGGCACTAAACTTGCCACATCATATTAAAAGTTTTAAGCAAACACTTATAAATCTGCACGCTACTATAAAATTATTTGTCATATTGATATATCATAATCAATTTTTTAATTAACAAATATAGTTGCCACCTTTGAAAAAGTTTGTTTTTTTAAAAGCCTATATCTGAGTCAAAATGATCAAGTAGTAATATACCAATCAATTACCATGTACAAATATTAATTATGTACAAATACAATATATATGAAACGCACTTTGAAGACAGGCCGTTTGTAACAGGTTTTGAATAATGTGAAGCATGCCATATTTAAAGATCCAAGGGCATGGATCCAGCTCACTGGCCATGAGTTTGATTCTCTTGCCCTACTTCATCAACATTTATTCAGTCCAGCCTTCCTACAGCTTGATTCTTAGATTTTAAGCTAGAAAAACTGGCAACATATAGGCCTATAGTGAAAAAGGTTGTTATTTGGTTATATGTGTTACTTGAAATTTGGTGTTAACTTCATACTCTCTGTGTCCCACTTGTGTCAAGCTGTTAACTGGTGATATGAAGACAGAGAGAGTTTTAAATTTGACAATCAGCGCTTGCAAACATTAAATTATTTGCTCTTGTTATTGATCATGCGTTCATCTAATTAATCTGTACTGCCATCTTAAAATTTCTGAAACTAAGAAAAATATCTTTTTTGTATTCACTGTAACATATTTCTTTTCCTTATTACAGAGGTGTAGAGGTACCTGGTATATCTGTTTAATGAAGAGTTTTTTTATTTTTGGTATTTTTTCATCCATTATCTAAACCACTTAATCTAGATCAGAGACAATCATGGCAACAACAAGTAGTACCAAGAGTAAAGCAAGAACTGTCACGGGACAGGGTACCAGTTGATCACTGGAAATCTGCTTTCAATCAAATGAGAATACATTTTCTTACAATAAAATGTACCTTTTTTGCATCTTTGCTGACAAACACACTTCAAATGAGTGTTTTTCCTATTATTGTAGCATAACATAACATTCTAAATCCACTTATCGTATATACTTGCGTTTAATTTCTCCCGCACATAAGTCAGGGCTTGATTTTACCATATAATTTCTGGTATTTTATAATGTCGGTCGTATCAATCAAATGCAGAAAACTCATGCTATTGGTACAAGAGATTATGATATGCTAACGCCCACCTGAGAGAGTAACCACAGAGCACATTGCCTTTTTTTTCTATGTATTGTGCCTAAGTGACCACACGGTAATACCCAAACTATTCTGAAGCAACCTTTGCACTGATTTGTGTTTTTTGTATCTCACACCCTCATACACCTTTATCGTAAGAGCATCCCTTATCTACGATGGCGCGTTCAATCAGAAGAAAATATGAAGCTGGTTTTAAATTAAAAGTCATTGAAGTGGCGAAAGAAATTGGTAACTGTGCTGCTGCAACAAAATTTAATATGTCTGAGAAACTGGTGTGAAAATTGGATGAAGCAAAGAAGATGTGTCATATTTTTGAATGGGCGTACAAGTCAGGGTTTGATTTTGTGATTGATTATTTGGGTTTCAAGACCCGACTTATATGCAAGTATATACGGTAATGTAATTATGAGTCATAGGGGGCCAAAGCCAATACTGACAACACAGTAGAAATGTAGGAAACAGCTCTCGCAGTTTGAATTACATCAAGCAATGTATATATATATATATATATATATATATATATATATATATATATATATATATATATATATATATATATACAGTAATCCCTCCTCCATCGCGGGGGTTGCATTCCAGAGCCACCCGCGAAATAAGAAAATCTGCGAAGTAGAAACCATATGTTTATATGGTTATTTTTATATTGTCATGCTTGGGTCACAGATTTGCGCAGAAACACAGGAGGTTGTAGAGAGACAGGAACGTTATTCAAACACTGCAAACAAACATTTGTCTCTTTTTCAAAAGTTTAAACTGTGCTCCATGACAAGACAGAGATGACAGTTCCGTCTCACAATTAAAAGAATGCAAACATATCTTCCTCTTCAAAGGAGCAAACAAATCAATAGGGCTGTTTGGCTTTTAAGTATGCGAAGCACCG
The DNA here is from genome assembly GCF_900747795.2 of Erpetoichthys calabaricus. NCBI lineage: Eukaryota > Metazoa > Chordata > Cladistia > Polypteriformes > Polypteridae > Erpetoichthys > Erpetoichthys calabaricus. Next base: position 200,569,679 of record NC_041394.2, read on the forward strand.
CGGCACAAAGCTGTTGAAGGCGGCAGCTCACACCCCCTCCGTCAGGAGCAGAGAGAGAGATAGAGAGAGACAGATAAAAAAATCAATACATGCCCTTCGTGCTTTTAAGTATGCGAAGCACCGTTCAGCATGTCGTTTCAGGAAGCAGCTGCACAAAAGATAGCAACGTGAAGATAATCTTTCAGCATTTTTAGACGAGCGTCCGTATCGTCTAGGTGTGCGAACAGCCCCCCTGCTCAATCCCCTTACGTCAGGATCAGAGAAAGTCAGCGCAAGAGACAGAGAAAAGTAAGCTGGGTAGCTTCTCAGCCATCTGCCAATAGCGTCCCTTGTATGAAATCAACTGGGCAAACCAACTGAGGAAGCATGTACCAGAAATTAAAAGACCCATTGTCCTCAGAAACCCGCGAAGCAGCGAAAAATCCGCGATATATATTTAAATATGCTTACATATAAAATTCGCGATGGAGTGAAGCCGCGAAAGGCGAAGCGCGATATAGCGAGGGATTACTGTATATATATATATATTGCCCTGTGGTGGGTTGGCACCCTGCCTGGGGTTTGTTTCCTGTCCTTGCGGCCTGTGTTGGCTGGATGGATGGATGGATGGATATATATATATATATATATATATATATATATATATATATATATATATATATATATATATGTATATATATGTATATATATATATATATATATAGTGATAAATCCAGAGTATTGGTGATCCCCAAACCCTAAAACGAACACACATGTACAGTCCCGGGTACGAATACTCAAAGGTTTTTATTTTAACTATTTCCAAATGTGACATAAGCCCAAGCAAATACGGGTCTCTCTCACAATATCTCTCTTTTTCTTCCTACCACACTGCCCACCTCCACTCAAGTGTTGCTCCACTACCTCCCAGGTCTGACTCACTTGAATAAGGGAGTGCGGTCTCATTTATCACAGACCCAGGAGTACTTCCGGTGCCAGGACGACTGCCCAATGAAAGTACTTAATAGGAAGCTTGTCTCCCTACAGCATCCTTTCATGGCACCCAGTGACCCCAGCAGGGCTGTTATGCCTGACTACATATCCTGTCATGCCCTGCTGGCTTCTTACTGTGCAATGACCTCCTTGGCTGCTGCCATCTAGTGTGTTGGGGGAATAAAAAACCTCCAGCAAATTCTATTTTTAATGGGCTGTCCGTCCACCCTTTTCGGTCCTTCCTTCCAGGTCTGCTCCCTCTCCTGGACGGGATGCCCGTCCAACCCGTGTGGCATCTACAAAATATATATTTTTTTTTATGATATGTTAATTTAATGAATCATACAATAATATGAAAAATGATTTTCAGTGAAGATTCTGGAATTTGGTTGATTTCTGTGTTTTGGCATTAAGACATTTTTTATACTTTTTTTTTAGTGTGAATGTTAATGTAAAGGTTATAACATTTTTTTCCTTTTACAAAGTCTAAAAGTTTAACTTGCTAATATAATTCTTCATTATATGCTGTTTTTATCTTTCCTGGAGTGTCAGTTTTGCTGAGAAAACGGGTTAGAGATTTAACAATATCCATGCTCACATAATAAGTCATATACAATATTTAGATTTAATGGAGTGTCTTCCGTTCAGAAATATGACTTTTATTAACTTTTTAAAAATTGATAATGACCAGAGGATAATAAGCATCCTATTGAGAAATGTTTTGTGCCTTTCTTACCTACTAGGATAGGCTTTGCTTCCCACAGCTTTACAGTGTCGGTAAGGAAATGATTAGAAGGTCTGTATTGATTGCATTCCCATGTCTTGAAATATTTTTACTGACTCATTTACTAGAACAGTTAGTTCAAATGCAAGTTTAGTGTTGTTTTTTTCTGTAAAGACCAAAAAGCAGTTTATTGGTAATTAATTTCTGCTCCATTGTTTAATGTTATTCTTTTACGCTGGTTATAAAGCAAACCAAGTAAATATGAATACTAACCCAATGACATGGCTGTTAGCTTCACTGCCTTTCAGAATTTTTGGCCCTAAGTTTGATTATGAAAAAGAGTGCTTTCTTTGCTCTTTTCTGCTCGTTCTCCACATGATACCCAGTTTTTATTCTTAGTGATGCCCTGGATCTTTTCCAGGGAATTTATGCTGTCATGTGCCTGTTGCTTCTGATTTAGACTTGGGCTCCCTGTAATCCCCACCAAGATAAGAAAAATCAGACAGTGAATGGATGTTATGTTTTAACTTTTTGTCCATGTATTATAAAAATGTGAAAACATGTCTATGTTTCTTATTAGTTATTGTGCCAGTAACATGTGTAAGAACTCAGTAAAAGGCTTGCTTGTAAAATGTTTTTAGAGTATTCTGGCAGATACTAGTAGATCTTTTTAAATTATTTTTTCAAAACTTTCTGTTTCTTTTGTTTGTTGAATAATTCTTATACTACTGTTAAAGAGACTATATAGTACCACTGATATTGTTTCTATAACATTTATATAATTATACTGTATTATTATATAATATTTGATAGTAAGACAGAATGAAAACTGTGATACGTATTTAAAGTTCACTTTATTGGTTAAGTTCACAAAAATATATATAAATAAATAGTCATTGAACTATACTTTTCAATAAGGTATTTCTGTTGTTTTTAATCATCAAAAATTGGCTGGGTATGTACGGTATAGCTAAGCTGAAAGAAGAACTGGGAAAATTTAACTGAATTTTTACTTGTAATTTTAAAATGACACTGTAGCCTAAAATATGTGATCAATAAAATTGTGTGCTACATTATTTACAGAAATAAGATGAAACAGATGATTTTATTTTCTTATAGTGTACTGTGACTTGTGGTCATGGTTACCAGATGCGAGCAGTTAAGTGTGTGGCTGGAAACTATGGAGAGACTCTGGACGACAGAGAATGCAATGCAGCTGCCCGGCCAAGAGACAGTCAGGTAAAGAATGTTCTGTAGTTATGTAAAAAATTGATTTTCTTTTGATCTTTAGTTTTTATAATTTTACACAGCCAAAATCTGGGTACACTAATTTAGTGTCATCCACTCTGAGCTACTGTAGTTCTTATTCATAAGGTCAGTACTTCTTTTATATACAGTAGTACAATACCCTTTAGCGTGAAAACAGGATATTTAAAAAATCAACATTAAAAACACATAGAGAGAGAGAAACTCATAAAAAATCCATTAAGTGTTTATACAATCCGAGATATTAGTAAGATTTCAAGTGCTGAATTAACCAGTGGCCATTTTTATTATTATTCTACCGGGCTATTCAAATTGACCTTGCGTTCTTTGAAAACATTTGCAATAACATTTATTTTATGAATAAAAATGAAAAGACAACTGTACCTGATGTGTTAGGGATAACAGCAGTTAGAGGATTTGATTTGATAGATGGTTTCCAGCACAAACTATGCTGGAATATGTTCATATACTGGCATCCTGTAAAGCAGAGTTTAAAAAAAACTAAACTGACATAACCAGTGGGGAGTGAGTCTTTCTTACATAGTACATTTATGATAGCAAATTTTAAAATTCATAGACTAAATCTAAAATGAAGAGTGTTATATGGCATTGGGTTATATGTAATTTGTTTTTAGTTACAATAAAAAGGTTTTTAACTAATTATTTAAAGTAAAATCTAATGTACTACACTATGAAGTGTACTATAAAATGAGTTAATACACACTTCGTACAGCAGGTCATTGAAAATGGTTACGTTTATTTCATATTCTTAAAAATCGGTCAGTCTGAGGTTTGTAATATCTTTTGTCAAAGAATGTGTAATAGCTCAAATATTTTTATGCTTAGTTTTTTTGGGCAATCATAGACATTTATTAATTTCACACCCAAACCCAGAGCTGCACATAATTAATATAAATCCACACCATACTGAAATCACAATTTATTATTATAAGATAAATTAAAATTAGGATAATTAAAGTCTCTACTGTTCTTCTTATGCAGATTAGTAGACAGAGGGGTCCATTTAGCTTTCTAAAGCAGGGCTCTATGGTTTTTGATTATCAGCAGGTTTTGGACAGATTAAAAAAAAAGACTTTCTGTTTTTTATTTTTTCCTGCATGCTTCGATATAAAAAAACTGTCAGCTTGCTAGATAATTGGAAATTTACATTGATTGATTTTTAAACCTTAATGTATGATAATGGAATTGTGCCTAAGAAATGGATTAAGATTTATTTTAATTCTCAATTGTAATATTTCCCTTAGAAATGCTAAATTCTAATGCAGTCCTGCCAAAGTTAATAACATGCTGCAAATTTAAGCAATATTCATACTTTTAAACTATAATATCATATGCTAGGAAAATGCGACAAACATTTTTAAAGGATTAATCAGTTTTATTTAGGAACTTCAACAAATAAATAATAAACCTAAAGATTTGAATATTATTTTATAGTCTGGCCCAAAAACATTGCATTTGCTTCTTTTAGCTTATGTTTCAGGTATAGGTATGTGTAATTTTCCTGTACTAATTGAACTATAACATTTGTGTTCTTGAACCTTGTGTACAGAGTCTGGGAATATGAACATGGTTAACTGCGAAAGTCAGAATAAAGGATATTCTTTTCTCTTTGACAAAATAGGAATGTGAAATGCCTGTTTGTCCTGAGATTCCAAAAGTATTCACTACAGCCCTTCCTGGGAATCAAAGAGAGCTCTTAACTCAGTGGAGATATGGATCATGGACTCCAGTGAGTAAACAGCTAAACTTTGTGTAAATTATTATGTGAATTATGAACTATGTGTTACTGCTTTCTATAAATTGAAGAATAATTTATATTTTGCTAAAATCATTATCATTCTCCTGTTTCGTTAATTCAGTTTCTTTTGTTGTTGCTGGTTTTCATTGCACAAGGCAGAACTATTCTCCTTCTGTTTTCCATTTAATTTCTGTTTTTGTTTCTTTTCTTCCTATTAACATATTCAATTTTAGCAATAGGGAAGCCATCAAGAGTGTCTTGTTATGACAATATTTTACTTGTTTATTTCAGATGTTTAAAATCTACTGTTTCTGTTGCATTTATGTAAATGGTTATTAAGAACCGACTTTTTTAAAATTTACTTGTTTTCTTTCAAACAGCCTAAAGTAAAGTAGAGTACCCATTTGTACCTATTTATATAATTTGCCTGCAGAAATGCGTGTTCAGCTATCTGAACATGAAGTTAAGCATTTTTCCTTCTCACCATTTGAAATAATTTTTTTCTATTAATAGAATTTCCTGTTATATTTACTGTTTAGTTTGAATATTAAAAATACATGCTGTTGTCTGTACGCCAGGACCAGTTTCTAACATTGCACAGAGGTGCAACCTTTGGTTACCGTAGAACATTCTAACCTCCTGTCCATGGGTGACTTATATTTTGTAAAGTGCATATCATACTAAAAAAGTATTTTAAAATTCAATATACTATAATCAGCTATCTTATTATAAAAGCTTGAAAAATTAAAGTAAACAGAATGTTGAACATCAAAAGTGTTCACTTTGAATGTTATATTTTCATAGTTTTTCTTACCAAAGCCCAGTTATTGTACTATAAATTGGTTCATTTCAGAAGTAAGTACATTAGTGAGTGTGAATCTCTGTGGACTGGTGTATGCTGCTAGTTAGATAAACTGGAAAAACACCACAATAAATTCCACAAGATAAAATATAAATTTGCTGGATCACTTTCACAATATTGTGTACATTTGATCTGACATGTCTTCTAAAGTTACTTCCTGCCTTCAGGCTTTCCTTCACAAAGGACTGCACATGCCTTTACTACCCACTAGACAAAACTCACTACTTTCAAAGAAATACTATGCATTAAAATACTGTTTTTACTGGCTGTTCTGAATAAAAAATATCATGCAGTTGCTTCTTTGAAAGCATTCTGTGTTTTAATGAGTCTGAATGTCTTATTTGTAATTACTATCCCCACAAGACTGTATCTGTTATAGAAATGATGTTCTTTTTATTTTATAAACTATTGAATGTAGATGTAGCACTAAATACACTTAATGAATGTGTGCTGTATACATAAAACCCTCTGCCATCCACATGGCCTGTAACATTACAGTTATTCATATAAGATATCTTAGTTGCCTGTAACTGATTGTAAGAAGACAAAACTTATGTGTTATGGTCATGAATTTTCCTTTTTTATTCAAACATTTCTTTTTTGAAGAATTAAGTAGATTGATAAGGTACAATTTCCTTTTATGTGCCATTGTTTATATAATCTTAAATGAAGAGTTGATCAGTGATCCCTTTGAGATATTCAAACCTTTGGGTTAATTCAAATGTTTACAAACTATCAAGATGATGCCTTGACAGCTTAACATAAAAATGTAATAAAGAGACAGGCACCCTAGTACAATGTATTGCCTTGCTCAGGCACAGGTGCAAGACCTTCCTGCATTTGTGGATATGCCTCTGGCCAGAGCTAGGGTGGATTCATTTATCATTGTTGACATTGAAACAAATGACATAGGCAAGAAGAGGCTTCCAGACCTGCAAAATGAACTTAAGAAGCTATGTACTAAGACTAGAACAAACAAACAGTACTTAAAAGTAAAAAATCGGTATGTGAGTGTCAATAGGCTTTGCGCCCTAGGAACCAAGTTACCCAAACTATTCTATAACATGTCAGTAATTATTTACCACTCTGATTCCGATCTTTCTGATCATAAAATAGGTCATTACGATAGCAATTAATGAGAACAATTCATGATTAATTACAGAATTTCCCCTTGGGATTAACAAAGTATCTATCTATCTATCTATCTATCTATCTATCTATCTATCTATCTATCTATCTATCTATCTATCTATCTATCTATCTATCTATCTATCTATCTATCTGTCTGTCTGTCTGTCTGTCTGTCTGTCTGTCTGTCTGTCTGTCTGTCTGTCTGTCTGTCTGTCTATCTATCTATCTATCTATCTATCTATCTATCTATCTATCTTTCTGAATTACAGTATTTGAGGGTTCCTCTAAAGCGTCTCTTTCTCTTGCACAGTTTGGCTCAAAAACTAATCAGCACATCGTCATCTCATAACAGGCTTAAGTTTCCTTTTCTTAAAATTGGCAGATACTTAACATTTTAATATTTGCACTAGTATGTGAAAAGAAAAAGTAGTATACCATCTGTACTTTTTTAATAATATCAAAAAGCAAGTTTATAGGAAGATAGACTAATAGGAGCATTGATTACTTGGATATTATTAGGAGTAACACTACAAATAGTGGAGCACAGGAATAGGAACAGCCAGTGACTGTTTTAACGCGGTATGTTTAAACCCACAGTAACAGTTGAAACCTGTCTATATTTATTATCCATAAGAACCAGAAGAGAATTCATGGGGTTGATGTAATCGAACCGCTAGGATAAATTGGGCAAAATATAATAAAGTTCAAAACATTTTGTCAGAGTTTATGTGGAAAAACTACTGGATTGCTCAATGAAGTTAATCATTGCCTATTCAGTAATACCATTAATGAATCCTCAGAGATCAAAGCTTGTTTGATAGAAAATAAACCACACAGTTGTGTATGTGAAAATTCAGGAACCTGTTAGCTAGGTGCTGCCAAAGTTATATGTAACCACCTACATGATATTGTCTGCCACTAATATCATACATACTGTAGAGCACAAACTTATTATACATATTTGTTGAGAGCTTATTTATTTCATTTGTACAGTAGTTAACGCTAAACTTCAGATTATAAAGTGGGAAGAAACTAGAGAAAAGAAGGACCACTTAGTAAAATCATAAGGGTTAACACCCCACTATGAAAGGAGCTGATGCAGAGTGTGGAAGAGATACTTGTAAGGTGCTTCTCCTCTGCCAAAATCTGTTGGCCTGGGTTTCTGGCCACAGGAGATTCTACTTAAGGATCCCAGCTTGGATCAGCTCATGGAGTTGGAGAAAGTGAGTCAGGTAGTCTTACTACTGACCCCAGGTAAGTGGATATGAATATGCAAGCACTGGATTATGGCACATGAAGCCACATACAGTAGAAGGAGCTGTGGAAAATCATAGCGGCAGCAGTATTATTGGAGGGCAGCTGAGGAAGTAGAGGACAGTTTTGACATGGCCACAGAATAAACAACGACACGTGTCCAGACAGGGGTCATTATAATGCGCAACCATATTTCTCATATGGTACATCCACCTCCAGTAACAAGGTTACTTGTAATAAAGTCTTGAAATGCATCCACTAAATTAATTTAGGCATTATTGTATAAACCCTTATTATGTATTTTTCAGGAATTATTTCATACTGATCAAATTTATAAAGACTGGAACCAGCAAACATTTTTCTGTTATATAAAGAGGTGATCAGGACAAGGCTAGTAACTATAGGAATATACATTGCATTAATATGCTACAGTTATGCAAGGAAGAAACAAAAACATTTGATCAGAGGAGTGTACTTTATTTACTTTAATATTCAAAATGTTTTTGTTAAGGTACCACATAAGTGGCTAGTGATCAAACTGAAAGAAATGCATACTGTGCATACATAAGCAAACAGTTAATGTGAGAAGAATTTGTTCCAAATTAAGGGAAATAAAGTTTTTTTCCCCCAATTCTTATTGCTGGTGCCACTGCTCTGTTTGATTTATTAAAATGATCTTTTTAAAAGTCTTGTTACGTTTTCTGATTACACTTAACTAAGTGGAAGGGTAGATACTCAATCATTATATATAGATCTTGACAGAATTCACACATTGGCATACACTATGTGGCAGACAAAAGTTGATGTAAATATAATTAGTATACTTCACAAAGGAACTAAAGATGTTGAATTTTAATAACACAGCGGGGCATCTGAAATGTTAAGAGAAGGACTCAGGAATCATAGTTGACCAATCACTGTTCAAATCCAGTTGCAATTGAGAAGGATATTTCAGTATTAGGCTCCATAATGCATTTTTTGATTACAAATAATGAATGTTTTTCTTAAGTTATACAATGCAGTATTCTGTAATATTTACATCTTAATATTACAAGAAAGGTGAAACAACAGTAGAGAAAATTCAGAGAATGGCAACTGCACTGACTGAAGGACTACAAGGTAGGAGCAATGAAAAGAGATTGAAATAGTTTCAATTTAAGAATAAGGAGGTTAACAGCAGAAATTATAGAGGCATTCAAAGCTATGAGGAGAACTGACACAGCATATTCCAGCTGTTACTTAAAATTATTTCCTCACCAAGGACTTGGGGGCACAGATGGAAGCTGGTAAGGGTAAATTTCACACAAATGTGGAAAGTTTTTTCTTCACGCAGAGAACCACATATTTGTGGAATGAATTACCAAATAGTGTGATACATAGTAGTACTTTGAATATCTTTAAAACTTAACTGGGAGCAAAAGTTGGTAAAAGATTATTAGTAATTCTTAATCTATATTGGATTGAAAGGTATGTTGTCATAAAAGTTATTGTATATTCTAAGATATGCTTCTTCTTTACAAATAGGTTATATGTCCTTCATAAAAACTGACTTCAAAAAATAAATTAACGCATGATGTGTGTAGAAGCTCCATCAGTAACAAAATGACAAAGGTACATATGTCAAAGACAGATGAAAATATTTGAAAGCAACAATTTTAAATACTGTGGATTATATTGCTTTGCCCTAGGTCTCAGACAGCCACAAGTCTTGCTTTTGTGATCTTATTAATGACCACAATTTATTTCAGACTTAGTAAGCACCCTTAAATGCATATGTTTGCCTAGGTCAGCAGAATATTTGTGGAAGAAAAGAGTTTAAGGCTATGAACAGTCTTCATAATTTTTATCATGTGATAGCTATAAATCCCATATGCCAAATTTCATTGGTCTGCGGAAATAAAGTAGCAAAGTAAAGCTATATTAGCTGCAGACAATTATTTCTTCTAATATGTTATGTAAATTGCAGGAAGTTTAAATTGTGTAATTTTTATGAAGATGAGTGTTTGCTGTCATTTCCTAACCCCATATTTTTTCTTCTTCTGTTGACGCACTACTGATTTCCACTTTTAAACACCTCATTTTTGACGTTTTTGTGAGATCAGAGCCAGAACTCAATCACAATATCCTTGTTGTCTTTTTACAGGATAGGATCATCAACTTGATATATATTTCTGTTTTACATCTTAGTCATTGCCTTTCTCTTGGTCAAGAAAAAACATATCGTATATACTCTCAGATAAGTTCTCCTGTGGATAAGTCGGGACTTAATTTTATCGTGTAATTTCTGGTATTTTGTAATGTTGATCATATAAGTTGAATGTGGAAAACTCACGCTATTGGTCCAAGAGATTATAATATGCTAAGGCCCACCTGAGAGAGTAACCACTGCCTTTTTTTTCTATGTGGGTGCAGCAATGCACTGTATCAGCACATGCTCCTAACCTCTCTCTCTTTCTATCTCTATTGTGCCTACATGACCACATGGTAATACCCGAACTATTCCGAAGCACCGTTTGCACTGTTTTGTGTGTCTCACACCCTCATACACCTTTATCGTAATAGCTTCCCTTATCTACGATGGTGCGTTCGATCAGAAGAAAATATGAAGCTGGTTTTAAATTAAACGTCATTAAAGTAGCAAAAAAATTGGTAACTGCGCTGCTGCAACAAAATTGGATGTGTCTGAGAAACTGATGCAAGATTGGAGGAGGCAAGAAGATGTAAAAAAAATTAAGTATTGCATTTTTGAACAGGCATATAAGTCGGGTTCTGATTTTATGATCGATTTTTTCGGGTTTCAAGACCCGACTTATATGTGAGTATATACTGTAATAGCCAGCACTTTAAGAGGGATGATCAAGAGTAGTGGTTGATATACTGTACATTTTAAGGCAAAGCCCTCCAGAATGTTGTACCTTCTGGGTACAACAAGTACTCAACTGTTAATGGGTACAATTAAAAGTTAGATTTGTTTAATACCCCTTTGTAATATTTTATTTGTGAATTTTAACAAAGGATTATTGATAGCTTTTGTGAGTTTGTGTTTCCATGTTATTTTCCCATTAATTTTCGATGAATATGCCAAATGCTTTTAAAATCAAAATGTAATTTGATATGGAATAAAAAAATGTAAAATTACACTTGAATAAAAATCCAGAGCAAAGGTAGGAGAAAAATAAGTGGTATACAAATAATGGTTATAAAAATAGCTCATAAATAGTTTCAATTCAGTATAAAAGTAAAGTGTGCTTCATAGCGGTGCACTTCTGTTTCTAAACAGAATTTCTAAAACTGTTTTAAAAAAGATGATACATTAAATGAGTCTACCAAAACTAAGAAAATTGTAGCACTGGCAAACCAAACCTGAGAGAGCGAGAAGGTCTTTGCTAGGGCCAACACTTTAAATAATGTCACTTAAGGCAAAGTACATTTTTGATACCTGCCACACCATAAATCCTTACTGGATATGAGATAGTATACTTAAATAACTTACAATACATAATACGATACCGGCTTCACAATACAATTTGCATATGATGTATTTCATCTTTGTAACAATGGACAAAATAATTAACATTATACAATATTAAAACAAAAAAATGAAAAAGATTATCCTTCATTGCTTCCAGTAGACCGACCCCCAAAATTTATTTATTTGTTTTAGCTGTTGCAAAGTTGAATACAAAATGAAACTCGGGTGTTTTTGTCATATAGTACACTTCTCAATCTTGGCCCTTTTAAACAGTGTTCCTGCCTTTTTAACTAAACATGCACTTTGCAAACTTAAAAGGCATTTAACAGACATTGAAAATGTCAACAACACTTTAATAACCTTCCAGACATTAATGAAGTTTTACAAAATTACATAATCAACATACTGTATATACCATATGATATGTGAAAATCAGGAAAAGCAATGCCAATATCAAACGCTGACACAAAACTGACACATGCTCTGTTTACTGTATATTCTCGTGCATTCACTGTGCAAATGATGTCATGCAAAATTAGTAACCTTTTAGAGTTAAAATATTTCTCACAATTTTTAGAGGTATTTTATAAAAGTATACTGTGTGTCATTCCTGGGCAGTCTGTATCCTGGCATGAGCAAGAGGAAGTGGGCACCTCATACCCCATGAATTGGCATGGGCAGTACTTATGAAAGAGGAGAATAAAGTTGAGTGAGTGAGATGGTAGTGTAGAGTCACGGCATGAGCATCTTGAGATTGAGAAGGATAACTCACTAGTCTATAAATACATTGCTACTTTCATGCAACAGTTGCAGAACATTTTCAGTTATGTCTATTTTAAAACTATGTAAAGCAATTTAAAGCCAGTTGTAAAACCTGGAATTGAATTTTTTTTAAGAATATTAACTTCTAGGCGGCATGGTGGCGCAGTGGGTAGCGCTGCTGCCTCGCAGTTGGGACACCTGGGGACCTGGGTTCGATTCCCGGGTCCTCCCTGCGTGGAGTTTGCATGTTCTCCCCATGTCTGCGTGGGTTTCCTCCGGGCGCTCTGGTTTCCTCCCACATTCCAAAGACATGCTGGTTAGGTGGATTGGTGATTCTAAATTGGCCCTGGTGTGTGCTTGGTGTGTGGGTGTGTTTGTGTGTGTCCTGTGGTGGGTTGGCACCCTGCCCGGGATTGGTTCCTGCCTTGTGCCCTGTGTTGGTTGGGATTGGCTCCAGCAGACCCCTGTGACCCTGTGCTCGGATTCAGTGGGTTGGAAAATGGATGGATGGATGGATATTAACTTCTCCAGGAGTGCTAGAGCTAGAGCCCAAACCCCGTCATCTAAAAACCCTTGTTTTTGAGAGCTTAGTTTGCATTTACTCTGTCTCTCATTCTCTCTGATCAACATGTTAGTCCAGCAAGAGATGAGTTTCGGATGTAAGCAGCACTGGAGCAGTGCTGGGCCCTTTAAATAAAAAAGGGCTTAGGTGTACATTAGATGTAGAAGTGTAAAGGAACACCACATTGAAACTTTACAGGGTAATCTTGATCCAAAGAGTAACTCCGGTACTGGAATAGGAAATAACATTAAATGGAAGGTAAATGCTTACCTCTTCCAACTGTGCTTTAACTCTTCATTTGAATTGACCTGGGTGGCCTATTAAGGAATAGTTTTGGAGATGGAGTACCAAAATGTATTATATGTGGTGGGTAAAAATACTGGTATACCCATCAAGTAGTTAACCAAGTGTCATTCGAGAAAAGTATTGGCATTCATAAATATCAAATGAGAAGGGATTCCCCCCAGTGTAACAACAAATGGGGAGTTTAAAATTTGGGGGAATTTCAGCATAGGGTTTATAAAGAATGATATGTCATAAACTATTCTCTGACATTTTCTCTCCAGTGACTGAAAAAAACATTATTATATCTGTATTTTTGAATTAGTGAATTCTGCGATGATTCCAGATATTTCCATTTAAATAAACTCTTTAAAGCTGTTTTTTTAACAACATGCTGTTAAAAGGTCTGATTTGTTGGGGAATCACTCTGTTAAGTTTGTAACATTTACTATTGTAAGATTTATATTTTCATCATTAGTTGGTTTAAAAAGTATTACCAAATAATACTATTTAACAGATGAGAGAATTAATTCAAATTTTAAATGTCGCCATCTCCTGTGGTTTTAAACCTATAAATCTTTATTTTTCTTTTACATTTGATCAATTTTTAAAGCTTCCTGTGTGAAATCAAACTTGTCAGTTTCACAGGAATCCTTTATTTCAGAACTTCTGTAAAACGGTGTTTGTTTTGCTGTTTCTAAGGTTTCTTATGTGAATAATCACACTTTGTTATTGCTTATAACTGTGTACATGGGAATTATTTGGACTGTTGTTACCCATATTCAATAAATTTATAACTGTGAGATATCATTACATTTTTCTACTTACTATTCAAATTTATGATATTTGCTTTTATTTATGCGGTATACAAGTGAATTTTAGTTTGCCTTCAAAAACAAGACAAATGACACAAATTCAGTATTTGCGAATTCATATATAGCAATGAAGTATGCTGTTTTGCTTGTCCTGCTGACTGTATATTTTGACGATTATGCATTTCTGTTAATACAGTACATGTCATATTAATGTACCTTCTCGTTTACTGCTTTAAAGCAGTAAATAAATTTTATTTTGCAATTAAGGAATGGACAAGTTCTTGTCATCACTGGTGTAGAATAACCAATCAGCTATTTTGAGTCTTGCCTCAAGGTTTTCTTGCCGCAACTGTTGTTAGCGCTGACAGTCCTTCCACATCCCACCGTCTTATGTGTATAATTGTGGCTGTATGCAAGGTCCCCCTGATACTCTGAACTGTAAGCAAAGGTTAGAAAATGGACAGATGTGCTCATTACAATCAGAGAATTAATGTTAAGCCACCACTCATTTATCAGGGCTGCATAGGACACTATTAAAAGCAATTAATCTTTTCATCTCCTCATGCGGATGCATGACAATACAAGTTAAACAATTACACTTAATCTGGCATGAGTTTCCCAAAAATTATCAGTCTTAGTGAATAATGAACAAGATAACTAACAACATCAGTAAAGAACGAATGACTATTTTCCGAAGCCCTTAGTTATTTGACATTTAACAAACGAGCTTAAAGTACTTCTGTATTTTAGTGGTCAAAAATATGTTAAATTGTCACAACTGACGTGAAAAATGTAAAAAGAAAAAAAAATAATAATAGATCCAATCAACAAGCATAAAGAAATGAAAACTTTGACTAATAGATAAAATTAATTTAACCAGTTTGTCAAAAATCTGTAAAATGGCTCAAAACGTGATGTGGTTTCTTTACAAAAAAGATCAATGGCGAGCAGTGATTGGAGGAAAAAAGCAAATCTTCACAACAGAGAAGTTAAAACAATTTATACAGAAGGTGAGAAAAAATTAAGAAGCCTGGTTCAACTGGTGCAGGCACCAGGATTGCATCTTCCGTATGCCTGGAGCATACTCTGCAACAGTGCAAGTGTTTTGGTATGTGGCATTATAGCTCTCCACAACCATGGTTTGAGGAATCAACCCCGGAGTTGGCAGGTCTTAGTGGAAAATTTACCAATTGTCTCCCACTAACCAGCCACTGGCAAACTTACCATCCCTTGCCATCAGACACACTCCAGAGATGGACCAGATAAAATAAGAAGATGTACTCCCAAGCCGCTTTGCCCAAAGGTCTGTAAAAAGTCCTGATGATCGGTTGCATAGTACCTGGACATTTTGCATCAAGAACCTTTATTAACAGGTATGGTTGGATTTCAAGAGGTTGGGAATGTGAAAAGGATCAGCATTATATCCATTGCAGGTATTCCTGTAAAGGCATTAAAACTAATTTTAGTGTCATGCAAGGCATTTTATTATTATTATTATTATTATTATTAATTTGATTATTTACTTATTTGGCTGAATCCTTTATCCAAGACAACTTAGAACATTCGACCCACAACTGGTTACATTTCTTTTGTTTTTCCAGTTGGAGAACAGGCAATTGAAATGACTTGCTCATGATGACACTGTCAGTACTGGGATTTGAGCCCACAAGGACAGGTTTGTTGAGTGCATGGTGCAATAGTAACCTGGTCCCTGCATGCACAGATTTGGACACAGGAGCCTTGATAAGGCTATGTGCATCATTGATGGTCAGCATAGGAACAAATAGCTGTCTGTAGCAAAAT
Organism: Erpetoichthys calabaricus; assembly: GCF_900747795.2. Classification (NCBI taxonomy): domain Eukaryota; kingdom Metazoa; phylum Chordata; class Cladistia; order Polypteriformes; family Polypteridae; genus Erpetoichthys; species Erpetoichthys calabaricus. The sequence goes on from NC_041394.2 coordinate 200,585,343, forward strand.
TTCTGGTGTGTTATTCATTGCAGTTCATCCCACATTAGACCAAGGAGTATTATTATTTTACCCCATATTTCTCTATTAGTTGTTTGATACTGAGATGGTTCAAGAGGTTTATGGCCACCTGCAAAACAGCTTTTAGACCAGTGAGCTGGCTTCTTGGACAGTGTTGCCTCAAACAGTGTCTACTGTTGAGTTGCACAGTTCTCTGGATAGCTGCCATTATCATTGATGGTACTGAGATGCACCTTCCGACTTTAAAGTATGTGACTGGTTACATAGCGAGTTTGGTTAGTTAACTCATTATGTTTTCAGATTGTCTACAGGAGTTAAAGCTGCAAAAAGACCCTTTCATTTAAATATATAATTGTATATTTATATTGCAACATGGACATTATTATTGTTAGTATTATTATTATTATTACTACAACTACATTGTCCAAATAAGAGCCTCAGTGTGCTTTTTGTGTTCTACTTTGGGCAGTCTCTGCCTTTATGATTTAATCTCATTCAAGAGTCCAGATAAAGAACATTAAAACTAATGAGTGGGTTGGATCACTCATTAATTTACAAACAAAATTAAATAGTACTTTAATTATGAAGAGTTTCAGAAAACACTTAACTTTACGAAGTTTCAGGAAGCGCACCCCTGATCAGTAATATTATTTCGCCCTTAAGGCATGCACAAATCTGTTTCTGAACTAACTCTATAATGAGATAAAAATGGCAATAATGAGAGCCTATACGTGTGTGACTTGCCTTTTTTCTTCATAGTAAATACGAATCCTGCAGTCATCTGCTGAATTTCTCCTGCCTCAAATTTAAAACATTTCCAGACATGACTTCTGCTGATTTTTTTTTCAACATGTTTTGATGTGGTGCTGTGTCATCATCACTGTGAGTTACATGTATCTCCTTATGATGGTTTACTCATGATTTTCAAACATACGGTATATTGTGCCGTCCAAAGTAATTTGTCTACATGCTGTAACACAATTACAAAAGAGTACAATACCAACTGTTTTGGTACTACCGATACTGAAAAATGCTAGTACTGTTTCATTTTCGTAACTTTTGTAATAGCGGTTTTTGTCACATCTCTAAACTTTATATTCATCTTCAGTTTGGCAGTAGAGATTAATTTAATTTCTGGTTATTTTGGACTTTATACACTTCTCTTCTAAGATTTTTTCCATCTTTCTTCTCACAGGAAACTGTAATAATGGGTAGAGATAATCATTACACTTCCAATTTGTAGAATTTTGTCATTATATCATGGCAGTCAGCACTGTCAGTTACCTAGCAGACCAGCTAGTTAAATACAGAGGTACAAGAGATTTATTTTGGTCTTAGTGCCACTTAAAGATAATTTATTTAGCACTTGTGTGATATGACATTGATTCAATCTTTTTACAAAAACGTGAAATGAAAAAAAAAAAACAGAGAGATAGCATAATTTTTACCTTCACAATTTCTCTCTAGCATTGAACCAGGAATGCATAACCCACACCCCTGTCCTCCCATTCTCCTGCACCTACTGTACGTCATTATGTATAAATCAAGAAAATGAACACCAGTGCCACATGTTGTCATGTGGCATATCATTGTGAACAACATAAATCAAAATTTGAAACATTTAAATTAAAATTTTATTTTATAAAATTTTTGAAGGTAGTATGTAAATACAGTATGTATTTGTGTATGTATGTAATTCTCTAGGTACAAAAAAAATTACCTAAAAATGCCACCCTGCCTAAAGCATTGCCTGAGGCATTTGCTTCGTTGCTGGCCCTGGATGTTTTTAATGATACATTAATCGACAAAATTAATGCATTAACTTTCCCAGGGTTAATAACTCATTAATGTTAAATTTTCTTTAATTCTGAAACAGTTTTGTTTATCAAGTATTCTACAGTTTCAAACACTTGTCATACATCCTGTCGGTGGCTGAAATTGAAAAGAACACATAAAGTATGTTTGGCCAAATTAATTAAAAAAATTGAAAGTCTGTTTTCTTTATACTTTTAATTTATGATGATATGATGTAATATTAGTAAGTTTGGTTGGTTGTGATATTAGATTATAGGCAAAGATGAACAGTGGGAACAGGAGAAAACAGGCATTATTTTTCTTTTAATATGTAATAAGGTATTAATAACATTTAGGTGTAGTAATAATTTTGATTAGGCACTCAATTGTGTCATGTATAAAGATGATTAGTTCAAAATTTAATTTTATATTTGTGCCTTAAAATGGTAAAACTATATCTAGAAATGTGTATGATTCAGTTTCAGTTAGGGTTAACTCTGTGGCCTGCACTGTAGTTTTCAGTTAACCTGTTCATAATTGTTGCATTTTCTCAGTTTAGTCCTCACCATTGACTCACTGTAACTTAACCTACCTGGCTTCAATTATGAGAACAGTCCATGTAAATTACTAAAAATGAATGCCAATGTTGAAAGTTGCATTAGATAAAGATATCTTATCATTTACTATTAGTAATGCTAATAATTGTGGTAACAAAAAAGGTTTCAGTTACAATATTTTGGGAATAGATAGATAGATAGATAGATAGATAGATAGATAGATAGATAGATAGATAGATAGATAGATAGATAGATAGATAGATAGATAGATAGATAGATAGATAGATAGATAGATAGATAAATACTTTATTAATCCCAAGGGGAAATTCACATACTCCAGCAGCAAAAAAATATAAATTAAAGAGTAATAAAAATGCAGGTAAAAAAAAAAAAAAAAAAAAACAGACAATAACTTGAATAATGTTAATGTTTACCCCCCCGGGTGGAATTGAAGAGTCGCATAGTTTGGGGGAGGAATGATCTTCTCAGTCTGTCAGTGGAGCAGGACAGTGACAGCAGTCTGTCGCTGAAGCTGCTCCTCTGTCTGGTGATGATACTGTTTAATGGATGTAGTGGATTCTCCATAATTGATAGGAGCCTGCTGAGTGCCCGTTACTCTGCTACGGATGTCAAACTGTCCAGCTCTATGCCAACAATAGAGCCTGCCTTCCTCACCAGTTTGTCCAGGCGTGAGGCATCCTTCTTCTTAATGCTGCCTCCCCAGCACACCACTGCGTAGAAGTGGGCACTCGCCACAACCATCTGATAGAACATCTGCAGCATCTTACTGCAGATGTTGAAGGATGCCAGTCTTCTAAGGAAGTACAGGCGGCTCTGTCCTTTCTTGCACAGAGAATCAGTATTGGCAGTCCAGTCCAATTTATCGTCCAGCTGCACTCCCAGGTATTTATAGGTCTGTACCCTCTGCACACAGTCACCTCTGATGATCACGGGGTCCATGAGGGGCCTGGGTCTCCTAAAATCCACCACCAGTTCCTTAGTTTTGCTGGTGTTCAGTTGTAGGTGGTTTAAGTCGCACCATTTAACAAAGTCCTTGATGAGGTTTCTATACTCCTCCTCCTGCCCACTCCTGATGCAGCCCACGATAGCAGTGTCATCAGCGAACTTTTGCACATGGCAGGACTCCGAGTTATATTGGAAGTCCGATGTATATAGGCTGAACAGGACCGGAGAAAGTACAGTCCCCTGCGGCGCTCCTGTGTTGCTGACCACAATGTCAGATCTGCAATTCCCGAGACGCACATACTGAGGTCTGTTTGTAAGATAGTCCACGATCCATGCCACCAGGTATGAATCTACTCCCATCTACTCCCATAAAAGATTTGACAAAGGAATATGGCCAAAGAAAAAAATGGTTGGGTGTTGCTGTAAACACATGTATTCAATAAGTAACATTATCACTGAAAAACCAGATGAAACATGCCATAATCGTATCTGTTTCCTTTTGTATATCTGCCCTTGTAAACTGGGGATCTTTTTGCTGTAAATAAATGCAGCATAACCATTATTTTGTAACATACTATAATATTCTTAAACTCACTTGATCTAATTCATGGTCCTCTAATGTTTTTTTGTTCCTCTAATGCATTGTTCTATTAGCTCCCAGAAGAAATCGCTGACTAACGAAACTGAAACATATTGTTAGTCAGAAATACATTGTCTTCAGCATGGATAGGCTACATTTTTGTCAGTTTAAGAATTTTTTTAGGCACTAGAAAGAAAGCTCTGTGTTCTGTTTAAGTCAAGCTTGCTAAAGAAAACAAGAACTGAATGAATTTTATGCTAAGAGAAAGGGCATATAAAATAAAAATCTCTTTATTTTGCTGTTAATTCCCACAGTGCCCCCTTAGGTCATGAATGAAGCATTTATTCCAGGCTAAAAAAAAACAGTTGGTTTTCTCAACCCTTGACTTATCAGTAATACAGAGTATATACATGAAACATAATATGAATTTTGTTTAAAATTAGTTCATTTAGGGGTATAGCTGATAAAGGCTGCAGTGTTCTAACTGTTAATTTTTCTTGCCTTTCTTTTGTGGTATGTATATTGCAGTAATGTTGCTTAGCAGTAATATTTCTCTTGCAGTGTTCAGTCACTTGTGGCAAAGGGAAGCAAGCTCGCTATGTCAGTTGTAGAGATACTCATGGTGGAGTAGCAGATGAATCATACTGTGCACATTTGCCTCGTCCTCCTGAAATTTCAACTTGCTTTAGCTCATGTGGACAATGGCATGCTGGAGAGTGGTCTTCTGTGAGTATATTCCTAATTTTTGGTGTTACTCAGTCTGGTACAAATGCCACCCTATGTATATTGCATAAAAACTATAAAGACCCGACATATATGTGAGTATATATGGTAAATCCACCCAACTGCTCCTTTACAACCACTGTTCCCAGTAAATTTTTGAAACTACATATAGCCTGGATTTTAAGTTGGTTAAGCTTTATTATACTTGCAAAATTTCATTAGAATCAGCCGTTTCTATGTGCTTTGAGAACAAGCAAACAGATGAGATGCATCTGACAGGTGAAACACCGCCCTTAGTGTGAAAATTGGAGAAATAACATCAAACAAAATCTGAAAATTGAAAAATGGCTGTAGAATCCTCTTTTGTTATTAGCACATTATTACCATCTCTGCTTAAAGCTTGGCTGCAGCCCAAAACCAATTATGTTTCTCACAGGACAGTTTGGTCATCCATCGAATGACATAGTGTCAACTGCAGTAACACAGTTTTTAATATTTGTTTTCAAATATTAAGTGAATAGGGTAGAATAAAATCATATACATTTAACTTCACATTTGTATATGATGGATCTAGCTGAAATAAAGTTTATACATGAAATAACCTTGCACAAACCTAAACTACAGACACATAAAAATTTGACTGGTACACATGCCTTGTATTTAACTTGGATTATGTTGCGCAGCCTCAAGTTTTTCCACCACAACATACTCTTCACATCCTTTTTATGTAAAAGAAGATTCCAGTTACTTATTGAGTTGCTTCTATACAACTTATAGTTTTGCAAATTTCCATTTTACATGCTCTCTCTATTTTAATTGTTTGTCACGTGACTCTCAAATTTAGTAATCGTTTTACATTTGTAAAAAGCCATAAAAGAGTGTAAATGCTGGGTGCGAGTTTTCTAGGTGGTGGTATCAAACCCATGCAAGTACCAACAAGTAGTATTGGTGCGTCCCTAATACATAGTGTATACTCGTATACTGTATAAAATATGTTGTCCATACAGTGTCATATACCATGTATGTGTGTGTTGTTTTGTTCTGCTAGAGATAAAAAAATAGCAAGTGACTAATTTCCCATAATGCACTAGAACATTTCTGGGTTTTTACTGAGACAACGAATAAATAAGTGATGGCAACCATGAAAAATAAATACAATGGTGAAATTTATTTTTAGTCATCTTTAGTAAATTCCAAAACAAAAAAAAAACAACAAAAAATTTATCCCACAATCAAAAACACAAAATGGGTGCAAGAAATTAAAAAGAAAAATTACAAGACTAGGCAAAATTAAATATAAAATTACATTATAACACTCTCCTTAGCTTTTGTGTGTGTAGAGTATGCCTGCAGTCTCCTGTGGTCACCATACATTAATCTAAAACTATAAGAGAATTAGATGGTATGCACTGTATCAATAAATTCAGTATGTGTGAGTATATCTCCCATATACTATATATTCCAGAGAGGCAACATAAATCTTTATTACTTTAAGGCCGGAATTTGTACCACCAGGCATTGTTTGCAATTATTCAAATCTTTGTATTGCCAATAATATTTTTTAAAAGTTCATTATTTTAATTATTTAAGTAATTTAGCTTTAATCATTATTAATGTCATTTCAACAGTGCTCTGTCACCTGTGGTCAAGGAAGATCAACACGTCAAGTTATATGCAGTAATTACCACCATCAGATTGAAGAAGGCCTTTGTGACCCAGATAACAAACCTTCAGCAGAGCAGCAATGCAACACTACTCCATGTCCATCAGTTTACCATCTTGTTCCAAGTAACCAGCCAGCACATTTCCCATCCTTTAACTATCAAAATCCACACATGGACCATAGCCCTCAAGACAGACCACATGATTGGAATGTGTTGGCTGCAGATAACCAATGGCGGACAGGACCTTGGGGAGCAGTAAGTTGTAATTTGTTTTCTTGGTGAGGTTAACTTGAGTATTTGTATTTCATGGTCAATAATTATGTAATTTAAAAGTAGTTTAATGCAGTTTTCTAAACAGCTTATTAGCTACATGCAAATAGTATGTATAATTTTCATCTTAATATACAGTGTTCCAGTACTTGTGCCGGTGGCTTCCAGCGTAGAGTTGTAGTGTGTCAGGATGGAGAAGGCCGAACAACAAATTACTGTGAAGAAAGACTAAAACCAGTAGAATCAAAAAGCTGTGATTCTGGACCATGCCCTCGGTGGAACTATGGCAGTTGGGGCGAGGTAAGCTTTTCTATTAGAAACTATATTTTAATCTATTTTTCATATAACTACAAACATTATCTTGAAGCCATGTAGCATGTTGCTGTGATTGTTTCCATATTTTCTACCCCCTTTTATAAGTGTTTTTGTCAAATATTTGGAGGAGAAAGATTGTAAAGTTTATGTTAACAATGCGAATGGTAGGATAGAAATTTGTTTGATTTGAATTTTATCTTTTCCTGTCCTTGCAAGCCCTGCCAGTTTCCATTTTACTTTGAGACTTGCTTCGTCTTATCCTGCATATGAGTTTCATTTGGATATTTTATTAGCACCACATTTTTTTTATTCAGCCTGTTATAGTCTGTTCTGGTTGAAATTCTCTGAAACACAGTGCTGTGTTATTATTTGTTTGCATTAGTGACAGCTTGAGTCACTTTAATGCATGAGGATTTGTTAGCATTTGTCAAATAACCATTGCCATCATGACACAGTGTTCCTGTGGCCAGTGTGTCCGGCCATTATAAAGAAATCTCCAACTCATCTTGGAATTTTGATTTTCACATTTAAAATTGTAATGTAAATGTGTTTGAACATTAAGTAGAGTGAATCATCTGAATGTCCACATTTACAGTCCTGTTTGGGTATTAGCAGTAAGTATGAACAATGCACATTATAAAATTATATTTCAGGGAAGGTGGTGCAAGTGAGAACTTGCAGGGACGATTAAAAAATTCAGAGAAAAGCCTATTGCCAAAAATGTTACAAGTGTAGATTAAATATTTATTCAAATGTTAAAAATAAGCAAAACTTGCATAAAGCACACAAAAAGCTTGCAATTCAAACTGCACACCTGGCTTCTCATTTGGAATACTTTCCAGCAAGGAAATCCCAATGATTTTATTTTTCAGCTGGTGATGAGGGCTTCTTTTATGCATCGGGTTTTGTTCAGGAAAGACATTAGGGCTTTGTGTTGTCGTAGGGTATCAAAAATCACAATAGAAACATGTCATGTCCTGGGAGCCTTCAGCTTTGGCATCTTCCTGTTCTTAGGATAGCCATGAAACTGGGATGGACTACAGCAAAGACAACAGAAACAACATATGAGGTGCAAAAAGTAGTTTGTAAGTTTTATTCCACTACAAACAGGCAGTGTCCAAATAAATAGATCAGTGCAATTCATCAATAAATAAATAATTCAGAAATACAAGTGCTCATGTGGGAGTTAAAATCAGTCAGTAAATACATAGATCCATAAATATGTTTTAAAATCAAGAATAAAAACCAGAATTAAAATCAGTTTGTTTTTCTCTCTGTTCTCATACAAGTCACAGTGCCCCTCTCTCTCTCTCTCTCTCTCTCGTCTCCCACACTCACCCATCAGGTCTCTGCAGAGGAGCTGAGAAGCTGGCAAGCATGGTCCTCCATCAACTGCTTTTGTTCTAGCCACTTCAGCTGGCATGCCCTGCGATGGCCAAAGCCCAGCTTCATAGTCCCTCTACCATTCGTTGGCATTTGTAGGATGATCCATGAAGCCATTGGCCGCTTCTGCTCTCTTAGTGCTCAACAGGAGTGACCTGTCCTTGGAGTGCTGTTCCTCTTGGAGGGCCTCTTGACTACCCTGTCTCCTGTCCACCACTCTGGCATACACTTCTGATCTAATACCTTGTTTCTTTCTACCATTGCTTCCAACAGTCACTCTTGATTTCTCTCTCATTTCACTTTTCCTTTCTGCCTTCATTCTTTTCTAAAGTCTCCTTTTCCAGTCCTTTCTTATCTCTTGACAGTCCTGCTCATACTCTGTATATATTTTTTAGGGGTAGGTGGTTTACCTTAACACTAGAATTACCAGAGTCTATGAAAAAACTCGTAGATCCGGCCCACCTTAAAACCGTTCTCAGCTTTCGTTTTTTTTTCTAAATGTGCCGATTAACACGAGCAGCAAGCAGCCGGCTATTCCATCCCCCACCGCCGCAGAATGTTCACTAAGTTTTTCCAGCTCATGCCTTGTTTGATTATCTGGGAGTGATTGAAGTGCTGGAGTTTTAGAGTGGAAATAATAGATCGCTATTTGGAACACACGCAGTTCATGTGTGTTCCGTTTCTGCAGTAATCTGTGTAAACACATTTTTAAAACAGAAGCGTTTTTCATATTTTAGTAGTAAATGACAAAATGTAGGCATAAACTATATAACGTATGAAGCCTGAAATCCAAAGATCAAGTAAACGCTTTCACAAAAGGTTCAAGGATAATACAACAGCTTCCGTGGCGTAGCGATAAGATTTGCTGACTTGTACTCAAGAGTCCCCGGTTCGATGCCCACTCACTCCTTTATTTGCCGTTTTCAGTAGTTTGCTCCTCTTTTTGTTAATATTATACATTACACACATACATTTGGTTTGCGTCTGTAACACGGTGTGCATTCATAGAACTTGTAAAAGTTACAATTTTTTTAACTTTTATTCTCTCTAAATCACGATCACGATACATACAAAAGACCCCCCCCCCCCCAAGGGATCTGACGCTGTTATTTTTTATTTGAAACGGAATAACTGGAGATGTAAGTGGTGTTTTGAGACAATGGAACTGGACATTCTCTCATCTGGAGGGATAAAAGCTGACACGTTTGTGTACATCTGTGCTTTTTTGTTTTTTTGACATCATACACCATAAGGTGCACACTAACTCAGCATGAGCAGGAACACTCAATAAAAGTGAATAAAAAAAAATCAAGTGACGGTGAGATACGAAGAAGGCAGATTCGCCAGCGTTTGTGTGTCAGCTTTTATCCCTCCAGATGAGAGAATGTCCAGTTCCATTGTCTCAAAACACCACTCACATCTCCAGTTATTCCTTTTCAAATAAAAAAATAACAGCGTCAGATCCCTGGGTTGGGGGGGAGGTAGTATGTATCGTGATCGTGATTTAGAGAGAATAAAAGTAAAAAAAACGGTAACTTTTACAAGTCCTATAAATGTACACCGTGTGTTACAGACGCAAACCAAATGTATGTGTGTACTGTATAATATTAACAAAAAGAGGAGCAAACTACTGAAAACGGCAAATATAGGAGTGAGTGGGCATCAAACCGGGGACTCGATTACAAGTTAGCAAATCTTACGGCTATGCCACGAAAGCTGTTGTATCAGCCTTGAACCTTTTGTGAAAGTGTTTACTTGATCTTTGGACTTCAGGCTTCACACATTGTATAGTTTATGCCTACATTTTGTCATTTACTACTAAAATATGAAAAACGTTTCTGCTTTAAAAATGTGTTTACACAGATTACTGTAGAAACGGAACACACATGAAATGCATGTGTTCCAAATAGCGATCTATTATTTCCACTCTAAAACTCCAGCACTTCAGTCACTCCCAGATAATCAAACAAGGCATGAGCTGGGAAAACTTAGTGAATGTTCTGCAGCGGTGGGGGATGGAATAGCCGGCTGCTTGCTGCTCGTGTTAATCGGCACATTTAGAAGACAAAGGAGAGGTGAGAACGGTTTTAAGGTGGGCCGGATCTACGAGTTTTTTCATATACTCTGGTAATTCTAGTGTTAACAACTTGTGGAGCATTAATGGGAAATAGCTGGCCGATTAAGTGTCTGTGTGCAAGTGTAATCAGCACAATTATTCCCCACTGCACACCTCCCAATTGCACAGCTTTCCAGCAGCATGCACCCACACCCACAAGCCTGAGGTTCACTGTTTCTGTAAAAATCCACCTGCACTGTCTCAGACCCTCTGTTCACTTCACTGCAAAGCATATTAGTTAGCTAACACCTTAAATACTTTTTGCAAACAACATTAGCTTGAGGAAAGTCATACAATAATAAAACCAGCTAGGTTATTTTAATCACAATTTTAAAAATCATTCATCTGTAGGCTTTCAGGATTTCTTGTAACAATGACACTACCATATGATAGCAAACAGATGTGAAATAATTCTTCATGTTTAGGTGAACCAGGCTACAATCTTCGCCACTGTTTTAGGACAAAATAATTTAGCTGTTAGGGTCCACCACTCATTAGGACTTTCCATTTTTATGTGTCTTAATTTATAACCACTATCATTAATTTTATTTTGGTATCTTTTTGCATTATTTAAGTAAAATGACATTTTTATAAACTTTCCCTCAGAAGAGAACATGTGACATATTATATGGATGGGAAGGATGTTAAGGCCGCTGATGTGAAAGTAAATGTGAAATAACCAATGAAACCTAAAAAATCAAATTCAATTAGAAATACCTTAATCTTGGACTATTCATCACTCTTTTACTTTCAAAGCATGTTTGGAATTACATCAAATGGATTACTCTGACATTCAACTGATCATTATTTTACACTGTCCATTGTTTAGTTTTAGCTAGTGTCCATATTTTTTTAAAATAATTTAAGTAGATTTCATGCTTTCTCTAAAGCAGGGCTATTCAATTGGCGGCCCACGGGCCACATGCGGCCCAGAATCAACCTCCGAGTGGCCCAGCCCGTGGTTCCGCTCATAGATAATAAATTAAAATATATTATTCATAAATTGTTATTTAATATAATTTAATATAAATATATATATATATATATTATATTAATATAAATATATAGTATATTAATATAAATATAAAATATTTATTATGTCTATGGTCCCGCCAAAAACGCGCATTCCTACGTAAATTATGTAGCCTGCAACACGCAAACAATGCAGAGCGTGCCGGTAGTAGCTTAGATTACTATCAATATGTCTTTCTCAACACTGAAACGTAAAATTGCGAATGAAAACCGTAAGTTTAACCCTGCCTGGACTGACAAATACTTGTTTATTTTACCGCCACATCCAAACGCCAAACCGATGTGTTTAATTTGTAATGAGTGCGTTGGAGTATTTAAAGATTACAATGTGCAGAGGCATCATGTTGAGAAACACCACACTTTTCGCACCAATTTTCCAGAGGGATCTCAAGAGAGGGCTGCAAAAGTGCAGAGTTTGATTGCATCTTACAACCGGAGCAGTACTACCATGGTGCGGTCATTCACAGCCCAAGAGAGAGCTACTGCAGCATCCCTTCGTGTTTCCTGGATACTGGCAAAAAAGAAAAGGCCATTCACAGACTCTGAAACCATGAAGGACTGTATGCTGGCTGTCGTGGATGAGGTGATAAATGACGATAAAATTAAAATGAGCGTGGTATCTGCTATAAAAAACGTACCCCTGTCAGATACTTCAAACATTCGTAGGGTTGAAATTCTTGCTGCAGATGTGTATGAAATGCTGTTAGGAGACCTGATGAAAGCTGATACTATGTCTATAGCAGTAGATGAGTCCACAGACAAAACTGATACTGCTCAGTTGTGCATATATGTCCGTTTTTTTGATGGCAAATGCTTCCGAGAGGAGCTGCTCGGCCTACTGTCGTTAGAAGGACACACAACTGGCGATATAGTCTTTGGGAAAATTTCCGCCTTTTTTAAAGACAGTGGTCTGGATATGAAGTGTGTGTGCATGCTTGTGACAGATGGGGCTCCGTCCATGACAGGGAAAGTGAATGGTTTGGCAGCACGTTGGTCCGCTGTTGCACCTCAGTTGATCTCCTTACACTGCATTGTGCATCAGGCGGTGTTGTGCGCAAAACTAAGCGGGGCGCTCAAAACGACAATGGACAGCGTTATGGCTATAATTAATTTTATTCGCTCCACATCAAGCCTCCAACACCGCTTATTCCGCATGCTGCTGTCAGAAATGTCTGCTGAGCACCACGACCTTCTTTTGCATAATGACGTGAGGTGGCTGTCCAAAGGCAAAGCACTGGAGCGTTTCTGCGGTCTCAGAGAAGAGATCATAACTTTCCTCCACGGCAGCAAGCAAAAAAAGGCAGAAACGCACTTGAGTCACATACTGGACGACAACTTCATGGCCGATGCCTGCTTTCTGAGCGACATATTCAAACACCTGAACGATCTCAATATGGGACTACAAGGCAGAGACAAAACTGTCATCGACCTTGTGGAACAGATGCGCACATTCCAAGTTAAACTGGACCTTTTCGCAAATGATTTGAGCACAGGCCGAATGCTGCATTTTCCGACACTCCGCAAATGCATCTCATCCCCCGCACAAATCACGGATGTGATGACAGATTTCATTGCGATGTTGAAAAATAACTTTGCTGGTCGATTGGATGGACTTGATCTGCCCACAGAGTTGGCCGTTTTTGTCAGAGACCCGTTCACTGTTGCAATAGAAGGGGACTTATTCGCCAGAGCTAAGAAACTGGTCCCTTCCATTGACGAGGGGAAATTCACACTCGAACTTGTTGACATGCAGTCATCTGTAACCATGGCACAGGAGCTTTCCACTAACGGGCCTGCAATGTTTTGGACTGATGTCAATGCACATCAGTTCCCTAACATTAAGAAAGTAGCGATCGTCATGCTCAGTATGTTTGGATCAACATATACATGTGAGTCAAGTTTTTCACACATGAACTCCATAAAAAGCAACTCTCATTGCTCCCTGACTGACCATACTCTCCACCAATGCCTTCGAATTTCATTGACAACTTATGAGCCTAAAGTCACTGCTCTCGTTCAAAACAAAAAATGTCACTTCTCCCACTAAGTCAGCAGGGTAACTGTAGCCTACAATACATCAATATAATGTGGGATGCGTAACAGAGGCATGCCTAATCACACATGGTGATTTAAAATATGTTCCCTCAGTGTTGTTATAGTTGTGAATACTGTGCACTTTTTATTTTATGCACTTTGAGATGTTCCTGGGTCAAATGTGTGCAAGTTGTTTATTTTGTTTCAAAAGGAAACAATGTTATTTCTAATAGCCTACTACTGTGCACTATTTTGTTTTATGCACTTTGTGATCAGATAGGTCAGATATGTAGCCTAGGTCAGTTTTTTTTCTTTTGTAAGTGGAAAAAATAGGGGCTACCTCAGATTCTGTTAATTCAGCTCTTTTTGTATGCACATTTTGCTCTGCAAACTGACCAAAGTTAAAAGAGAAACAACGAATAAACCTTATGTTTTTCAATAAATTTGTTTGTGTTGGTTTTAAAATTTGTCATTACGAGCTGCTTTGCCGCCAAAATGACTGGCCCAGCTAACCTTCTTGGTTTGACAATCTGGCCTAACTGAATTTGTAATTGAATAGCCCTGCTCTAAAGTCTTGATAATATGCTCATCCAAGGTGCTGTTGGTTCATTATTGACAGTAATGCAAATCTCTATGATCAAGTTTGATTGCGCAGTATTCCCGTTGTTGCTTATCTCTTTATGTGCAACTTCTGTGGGATCTCTGAAAGAGGGTGCATTGGAAAAACAAGTTCATAAAATGAATGGAACTATGAAAGACCCATATAATTTTATTTTAACGTCTTGCTCAGGTGGAACAGATTCAATTGCAGCAATGAGTTAGAGTTCCTCAACAGTGTCTCAGTTCATAAATGACTTGGAAAATTAACAATTAAATCAATAATTTAACCAATAATTTATTCTATCTAACATAAGGTTAAACGTAAACTAAGATGCATATAAGCTTTTATCACAAGTTGCCTGCTGCATTAGTGTGAGTTAAGTATGTGTAAGTTACTAAAAAAAGAAAAAAGTCACAGCTCCATAGGGAGTCAAAAAATGATATCTTCTAAAGCTGGAAGTACTTGCCTATTAAATTAATTCTGCCAAGTAATAATAGCTATAATAAGGAATTTGTGCTATAACTGCATATCTTTAAGTTAATTTATTTTCTGTTTCTGCTAGTGCACTCAGACATGTGGAGGGGGAACAAGAACAAGACTAGTAATATGCCAGCTTTCTAACGGCCAAAGATTAAATGATAACAACTGTGAAATTTTGGATAAACCACCGGACAGAGAGCAGTGTAACGTACATCTTTGTCCAGGTAGTGTCTCATGGCAACGAGGACCATGGAAGTCGGTACGATAGTATTCTTTTCATTTCTTATTACTGCTGTGTTGTTAAAGGGGAAAATGATATTTAAATATATTTATAAAAATTGTACTTGATTACAGGGACCTTTATTTCTGCTGAAATGGGCAGATATGTTTGGTTCTGCTGAGCACAGTGTAAGGTTTAATTCTAATTACAGCCCACCCAGACAGAATTTACATTTTAATTTACTTGATGCTAGATAAAATGGTGTTTATGATGGGAAATTATTACAAACATCTGTGTAAAATTCCTAGAAAGAACTTGAAATTTAAAACTATGAATTAGCGCAGTAATGAACTGTACTGAGTTTTACATTACAAACATGTACATACAGTGTGTGTATGTAAAATTGACATATTTATTTAATATATAATATTTTCTTGTATGTTTTCTATTTATTTTGTTTACCCTGTAATCAACGTACATATCATGTATATTTTTGTATATGTCTTTTGGTTTTATTGAATCCAAAAACAGCAACAAATGATATACAGTGTTGAATACTTTATGTGTTACTTTGTACAGATTTGTATTATTATTATAAACAGATACAGCACACAAATATGTGAATATATTAACAGTCTCTATTGGTGCTTACAGGCAGGTGTTGAACGTGCCTGTGTTTGTACAGAGGAAAATAATTTAAACAAGCAATGAAATCTGACATTTACTCAAAGTTGTACAAATGTGCTTTTTTATTTTTTTGCAGTTTGTTTTTATTTAATGGTGACTCTTTTATTATGAATACAGTGAATAATATAAAAAGGTGCTACTAATGCAGAATGTGATATTGTTTTTCATTATGATAACAGAATAATGCTTCATATCTCCTCAATGTCTGCTGCTTGACATAGGGGGAACCTTATTTTAATTTTGTTGGACATCAAAATGCTCTGCAAGAAACATAAACCACCATAGAATGGAATGTGAAATATCCTATCACTTCAGTTATTGTATGTGGCAGAGACCATCTATAGAGATATAAAATTAAAGTGTAAAATTACAATTAGAAAAGTAAATATTGAATCAAAACAGTGTTTTTACCAATATTATGGCATAATATAGAAATAATGAAAAGAAAGATTAAGCTAATCCAGAATACATCCCACAATGTGAATAAAAGAAAGGTGTGATTAAAAATACATAAACAATATACTGTATTTCAGTCTGAAATCCCTGTGTAACAATTGTTTCTTAATACCAATTAAGATTGTGTGTGTGATATTTTTCCCTAATATTTCCTGAATTAAATCCATTTCATTTGGTAGGATTCTTCTTGGAAAAGTTTAGAAAATGGCAGTACTTTATCTTCAATATAGCTATCAAACAGCCTTTGGTGATATTCCTTGCATGGATAGCACTATCACAGTGCTCTTTTAAAATGCATATGTATATACAGTTGAAAAGGTATGCAAGCCATAGTATTGAAGATATATTTTGAACCAGGTCTCTCTCTCTTCTTTTAACTGAACTTCAGCTTAATTGAATGTAATTTTCTTCAATATCTGCACTTCATATGTGATTAAGTAAATACTTTGTGTTGTGTTTGCTGTTTAATGTTATAGTTTTGCATATTTTTATTGAGTAAGATTCTTTTCAGAATTTTTATTTTATTTTTCATTCTCCTTAAGTCATTAAAAGACTAAATGTGGAAAGAGTTTGTAAACCCCAATCATGTCATCCATGGCCAAGTAGTTTTTTCTTGAAAAAAGAAGGTTACAGTAAATGCAGACAACTATAAAGATGGTTGTGCCACAAGGAATTAATTTAAACTTATTGACTATGTGTTGTGCTTTCCTTATTTTGATTTCCCTTTATTGTGACCAATAATTAACTGTAACTAAATAATTAATGTATGATAATTTCATTTATATTTGTCCAGTGTATCATAAGTACATACTTTTTTTGGAATATTTAAGAAAAAAGCAACATTAGAAGCTAATGCTTTTCAAAGGCTGAAATCAGTTCTTTTGGGCAAACATAATAACAGCAACAGACTAAGATAATGAAAAAAAGAAAATCTTGCTACAGTATGACCATAAAGAAATGACTGAGGAACTCCTGTCTTAAACAGTGAAGTGTACCTTTGATTGTTTCACATCTACAAATTTATACTGAATACTAAGAACACTGACAATGGTCAACTGTAGCACACCCATCTAGAGATCAGGGTTCATACTTCATCCTGGTTACTGTATTTGTAAAGGTTTAACATTTTTCCTGTTCCCTCTTGGGTTTTTCGGCGAGTATTCTTCTTTATTATCACATTCCAAAGTGATGCATGATTCTGACTTGCATTGTTTGCTTCTACGATGCATGCTCTATAAAATATGAGAGTTTAGAAATGAATGGATGAGTGGATACAAGAACAGTCTTTAGTTTCAGCTAGACATCTTAGAACATTACTTTTAGTCTAAGTAAACAAATTATCCTCTGAATTGGTCCTGTGTAAATAATAGTATGGTGAAAAATCAAAGTGCATAGCAGAATCTTTGATTTATGCCACAGCCATATTCAGAATGGTTAAATGCATATAAAATATTAATGGAATAGCATAGTACATAACACTGCTGCCTCTAGAGTTTGTGAGTTTAGTTTCCAGCCTTGCCTTTGAGTGAATGAAGTTTGCTTTTTCTCCATGTGTCTTACTGTTTGTTTTTTTCATGCAATCTGTTTTATCCCATATCACAAACACATGCAGCTTAAATTGACTAGCAATTCAATTTACAAATAATTCAGTACGTGTATCCCTTGTGATTTAGCAAATTTTTAATAATCCATATTTTCTGATCTGGTTGTGCCATTTCAGAAATTTAAGCTTGACTAACTTTTACTGCTGGTCACACTATATTATTATTATTACGTTTTAAACATCAAATATATTTTTCTTGTTTAATTCAAGTTAAGAAACAAAATTTGTGTGTACATGAGTGTCATCCATCCTTTGTTGCAGTAGTATCCTGTAAAGGATTGGCTCCTACCTGAAGCCTATAATATTTTTTTCCTAATGTTCATAGCAAGGGTAAAATAAACAAGTAACTTTGAATCATGCAACAGCAAACTGTAAGGTAGAATCATGAGATTTCATTTGAACCATTACTTTGAGAACTCTATGGAGAGGGATGCTATCGTTGCTAACGTCCTTATTACACCTAAAATGCAGTTTTGTTGGTATAGAGTGATGAAAAGCATACAGCTATATACTGTATATATATATATATATATATATATATATATATATATATATATATATATATATGAATGGAAGAGAAGGTCTGTGATATGGTTTGCATATTTTCAGTTGGAGATCCACGAAGGGAGAAAAAACGAATCACGTATCATAAAATAGTTTTATTCCTGAGCTTTCAACCCCTATCAGGGGTCTTCATCAGAGGATAATGCTTAGACTTACAAGAATCAAAGGCAATATATAGCAACACATTCAGTGGGGGTTGGGTGGAGGTGACTAAGTCAGTATGATCAAGGGGGTGGGGGGGGGGGGGGTTGTATAGTTTAATTATTGTGTACATGTCCTTTTTAAGTTGGCATATGCTGGATTTATGTCCAAGTGTCTGTTGATGGCGTTTTCATCTGATAGCCAAGACTCGGCCAACTCTCTGGCACTTTTTGTACTGGCCTTAAATTTTACTTTTACGTTGTCCCAGTTGAATGTGTGTCCTGTCGATTTAGTATGTGCATATATCAAAGATAGTGCGTCCTTTCTTCTGACGGCGTTGCGATGTTCCTGTACACGTGTTGAGATTCTTTTTGACGTTTGTCCTATGTATACAGCTGAGCAAGAATTGCATGGAATACTATAAACTGCGTTTCGTGTTTCGGCTGTCGATTTCTTGTTTTTAGCATTAAACAGGACCATGCGCAGATTGTTCGTGGGTTTATGTGCTATTCTGATGCCTCACTTGGTCAGGGTGTAAGTCTAAGCATTATCCTCTGATGAAGACCCCTGATAGGGGTTGAAAGCTCAGGAATAAAACTATTTTATGATACGTGATTCGTTTTTTTCTCCCTTCGTGGATCTCCAACTGCAAATATATATATATATATATATATATATATATATATATATATATATATATATCGAGCCATTCAAAATATCATCTAGTTGAATGAACCAGCTTTCACTTTGTTCCCTAGAAACAGTTAAGTACATGTAGAGAATATGTTTAATGGTCCTGGTGGTTCTTATAATGTCGGATCATTTTCTTGACAGTAATTAGATGCACTTATTTGCATTTATGCTTTGATTACATTTTTAAAGATCAGAATCTCTTAATCTACAGGGTAAAAGTGGTTAATTAGTAGTCTGAAGATCATGTCAAGGATGTAAAGCAAATGCAATAGCTGTCCCTCTCACCACACCTTAACCCAAGTGGGTATTTATGGCCAGGTTTTTGAGCAGTGTCAGAAACAATGTCATCAAAACAATTTTATGAATAATATTTCATCACTTGTCAACGTCCATTATAACTGTTGTGGTTGTTTCTTTTGGCCGTATGACAAGTCCAATGTGTATTTTTTTATATTTTGTTAATTCTGTATGCTCCTCTAATCTCTGAAATGTCCTGCAATTAGTCTCCAGAATGACCAAGTTATTGAGACATTGAGATTAGTGCTCAGTCAGTAAATGTGTCATGGGCTACGATTTTCAGTTGTGTAATGTTAGCATGGTGTTGTGATAAGATAAGTGACGGGTGGTCAGCAAATTGATATACGTACCCTACAACAAAATGTCTTGTAATGTGACATCAATTTTAGTGTGATTGTTCTTAGCAAACAGAAGCAAGATGAGGAAAATTTAAATTGAAGATAATAGGTGTTACTCTCAGCAAGAATACCTGACCTCAAATAAGTACCTAATCAACAACGACAGAGGGCTAAATTATACTCTTTTGATGGGGTACAATTTCATATCTTGGTACTTGTTATGTTATTGTTACAATACAGCATGCTGGAATTTCTGTAGTTGTAATGTAGTTGGATATTCCAATCACATTACCCAAAACTGTACTGTAACTGTCAAAGCATTGTATAAAACACTGTCCAAAACATATAAGTACTGTAGAATGGTAGATGAGATGTCACTAACACCAAATTAACTTTTACAGTGACGAAGCTTTGGCAAATTAATGCCAAAATATTTTTCAAATACTGTAGCAGCAGGCAGACTGAGAAAATTTAGGCTGGGTTAATTGTTTGTCAGTCTGAAGGGGTGTTAAAGGTGGGACTTGGAGAGAGAGACAATTTAATGACAATATGTTGGAGCTAGAGGTGACCTATAGATCCATCCATAGTACTTTCTGGTGACATAAATGACAGCTCTTTGTTTTCTCTTATGTCCTTTGCTTTCATTCACACATTTTGATTACAATGTCCATTTGAGGTCAAAATGCTGCAAAAAAGATGTAGCCACTTATAATTGTGCAGAAAATGTAACATTTTTGGGAGATAAATGGAAATAAACCTCTTTCGTCTTGAATGTAGAATGCTATAGGTACTGTTGCAGTTCATTAGTGTTTTCAAAGAGCCCAACATTCAGTAATTGAATTAAACAATTTTGGAAAATTAAATTGAAGTGCTTTCAAAAGAAAAATGTGGAGTTCCAAAATAAAATCCTGCCATGTAGTTAAAAGTAGACATCCTGAGAGTGTTTTAAAGGTATCCGGATAAAATATTGAATTATCTTTACTATTGGTTAACCCAACAAGCTTGGTGGACTGAAAGGTCACCACAGACTCTCTCCCTAACTCTGCTTTAATGTAATTTCATTGCTGTGTTCATTTAGTGAAGAAAATGGTATGGGTTACACTTGGAAATATCACACAGGGCAAAATGAAGAATATTGTGTATTGTATAACTTATTTAATGTGTTACTGTATTGTCCAACTCTTTAAACACTTAATAAAAATGATGTAAACAGTAAGTGGGTAGTTAAATTCCAATTTTGTGGCATTTAAAGGTTAAGCACTGAGCCTCACCACAAATTCATAGTTATGTAATGATCCAGACCTTAGTTCAAACCTCAGATTTTATATAAAGATTTAAATAAACATTGGTAACCTTATGGTGTGTGGCTTTCAGGATTTTTGCAGATTGTATAATAACATAAAAGACCTGCATTTTGCTCCAGGTCTGCTATCTTAATTGCTCTAATCTAATATTAAGATAAACTTTACTCACTTGAGTGAATACATGATTATCTATTAGTTAAGGAAAAATGTACCCCTTAATTTCTGAACCCAAGAGGAACCAGCTCTGGGTGGCACACTATTACAGTGCTTTCTCTAGCACATGCAAACTCAAATGTGTCATTTTAAATTTCCCAACTCATTTAACACACATCTTTGAGATATTTTTATCAAGAGGCTGTTATTTTTTTTTTAATTTTGGCACTTGACTACATGTTTAATCTTTAATCTACTGAAGGCAGTTAACTCTTAATTCTGTGCTGAAGTAACATTGCCTTGCTGAGTAGTAAATGGCTAGTAAAGTAATATTTCCAAACCCACTTAATGAAATTCAGTGTTTCAGGAGGCTGGAAGCTATTCTGTGTGCATTAGACAGAAGGCAGGGGAGTCAGTCCATTGTAGGTCCCCATCACATCCACAACTGGCCAATTTAGAATCACAAGTTAAACTTAACATAGCCATCTATAGGTTCTGAGGATAAAGACAGAGTACCTATGGGAAAAAAGATACAGATGGAGTGATCCTGAAAGCTTCACACAGACAACAACAAGACAGACTTTGAACCCAAGAGACTGGAAATAAGTAAGGCAGAATTCCAAACCACCCTGCCAACAGCTGCCTATTTTGGGTGAAATGTATCTTATAAATAAGTGAAAAAAATGGATATTTACACATTTGTACAAAAATATAAAGATACATAGGATTCATCACCAGCCATAGATTGTACACTTTAATTATTTGTCAGATAAATCCTAAGCATTTCAATATTTTATTCTGGAATTAAATTATTTTAAGGAGTCATTCAGGAATTGTAGTGTTGAAGGTTCCATTCAATATGTGGTCCTGGTTATCAGCCAATGTCTTCTAATGAGGAAAACATTTCATGTATATCCTTAACTATAAGAATACTTTTACTAACTTAGATTAGATTTTCTGAACAAAGTATGAAACATTAGTGGATGGAAGGTATTTATGGTGCACATTAAAACCACAACTCTTTAAATACACTTCTTTAGTTACACCTGTATGGTAACAAGTAGGACCATTTTGCCTCCAGAATTCTGTGAGTCATAGATAGCTACTGATTCATACTCTGAATCCGCCAAAGGTGCTCTGTTAAATTGAAATCTGCAGACTGTGCAAGTCTTTAGAGTAAATGTCACTGTCATTTTCATGGAATTGGCTTAAAATAATTTGTGCTTTGGTGTTCCTTGGTGAGGTGTTCTGCTGGAAGTGTCCATTTCAAAAAAGGGTAGTCTGTAGCCATCAAGGGATGCATTGGTTAGCATCAACAATAATAAAGTGTGGCATTCAGATGACATTCAATTTGCATTAAGAGGCTTAATATGTATCAAGACACTATTCAAGTCATGACACTACTACTTTGTACCACCAGCCTGTACTGACATAAAGCAAAGTTAATCCTTGGATCCATGTCATATATGCCTAATTGTGACAGCAATATGTGCATATTGCAGCAGAAATTTATTTGTAAGACTAGGAAACATTTTTCTAATCTTTAAATACCCAGTTCTAGAGGTGAGATGCCCACTATATCTTCATTTTCTTGCTTGTAGCCAATGGGAGAGTGGACCTTGGTGTGGTCTGCTGCTGACTTAACCCATCTGCTGTAATGAGTGGTTATTTGCCAATTTCTGGCATTCCCGTTACCTGTTAAGTCATTTTCTTCTGAGCTCATTAGCACACAACACACATACACCTGCCACTCATTGAGTGCTTTTTTGTTATCACACCACTTTCCCTAGGGACCAAAGTATTTAAAAATCCAAGAGGATTGTCTGTTTCTGAGATCATGCAACCACAATCTCTAGCAGCTGACATAAAATGGTCACATTTCTTTAGTCCAAATGTCTTGCCAATTTTAACATTGAATTTCATCCACTTCATTAGCTTTTTGAAGCAGCAGGTTATTTTTATTAACAAACAGGTGTACCTAATATTGTGGCCAAGTAATGTATAATTTAATCAATGCAGAATAGTTTATGTCAAAAAAGTAAATGTTTGTAAAATTGTCAGGTTACTGTTCAACACCACCTATAAAATGGAAAGTATAAAAGTAAGACAAAAAAATGCTACCACAAAAACATCTTAAAATAATAATAACTTAAATTTCATTTACAAAAATGCAAGCACATGTATTAGTTTTCAGTGGTTTAATCTTGTAAACTGTTATAAAATACAATTTTCAATGTTAGTGACTGTGACAGCAAAGTCAGAAGTTTTCTTTCTTTTTAATTTTCTTGTTTCATAATATTTCTGGTGTGTGTTCAGGCCATAGTGTGTGTATGTATTTATTTTTTACATACTTATCTCTTTCCTAAAAACATATAATTTTATTAAAATCTCTTTGAAGTGCATCTTACCATTTGATTTTATCTGTGAACCCAATGCTTCCAAGACACCCTAAAATATCTTAGCTCCAGCATGATCTTACATTGTAATAACATATAATTCTCAATTCCTCTAAATTAAAACCACAGGGAGGTAGAGTCTTCACAAAAGTATCAAATGTAAGGCAGGAACCAGCCCAGGACAGGTCCAATCACTCCGACCTATACTCACACTGCCAGTTAAACCATGGGTGGACAGATCCAGTCCGGGAGGGCTGCAGTGGTTGCAGGTTTTTGTTCTAATCCAGTTGCTTAATTAAAAACCAATCCTTGTCAATTATTTAATTTCATGGCTTGCTAGTGCTTTAGCACTAGAATTACCAGAGTCTATGAAAAAACTCGTAGATCCGGCCCACCTTAAAACCGTTCTCACCTCTCCGCCAGCGTCTTTTTTCTTCTAAATTTGACGATTAAGACGAGCCATCTTCCATCCCCAACCGTCGCAGAACGTTCACCAAGTTTTCCCAGCTCATGCCTTGTTTGATTATGTGGGAGTGACTGAACTGCTGGATTTTTAGAGTGGAAATAATAAATCACTATTTGGAACACACGCATTTCATGTGTGTTCCGTTTCTACAGTAATCTGTGTAAACACATTTTTAAAACAGAAACGTTTTTCATATTTTAGTAGTAAATGACAAAATGTAGGCATAAACTATATAATGTATGAAGCCTGAAGTCCAAAGATCAAGTAAACACTTTCACAAAAGGTTAAAGGAAGTGACAACAGCTTCAGTGGCATCGCGGTAAGATTTGCTGTCTTGTAATCAAGAGTCCCTGGTTTGATCCCCACTCACTCCTATATTTGCCGTTTTCAGTAGTGAGCTGCTCTTTTTGTTAATATTATACAGTACACACATACATTTGGTTTGCGTCTGTAACACACGGTGTGCATTTATAGGACTTGTAAAAGTTAAAGTTTTTTTAAACTTTTATTCTCTCTAAATCACAATACATACTACCGCCCCCCCCCCCCCCCAGGGATCTGACACTGTTATTTTTCATTTGAAACGGAATAACTGGAGATGTGAGTGGTGTTTTGAGACAATGGAACTGGACATTCTCTCATCTGGAGAGATAAAAGCTGACACACAAACGCTGGCGAATCTGCCTTCTTCGTATCTCACCATCACTTGATTTTTTTTTTATTCAGTTTTATTGAGTGTTCCTGCTCATGCTGAGTTAGTGTGCACTTTATGGTGTATGATGTAAAAAAAATAAAAACACAGACGTAGGTATATATGATATTTGGAATTATTGGTTTTATGACCTGTATAGTACATTTTGGAAAACTGCTTTGGCACGGATGCAACATTATTCATATTATTCATATTCATTTGCATAACATCTTGCGGTTTGTAATCAGTGACTGCGTGTTTTTTTTCCCCGATCTTGCCAGTCCCCACATGTTGCTGTATGCTGTTTCTTTTGTACTCCAGGACATGCAGAGGATAGAATAGTATAGAGCAGTAAGTTCAGCGCTATATGCAGTCATCAGATTCAAATGTTAACTGTTCACACACACACGCAAGGATCGTCTTTCCTACATTTACAACATGTGTACCTGTTACAATATACACGCTTCTCTCTATGCTGTGGTTTCTATTACACACCTGAAAGAAAGAGACAATATATGTGAAAACATCATCGCACTAATGCAATATTATTTGAAAATGAACAGCGTCAGATTGGGTGTGGATTTATACTGGGGCTATTACTGAAAGAAAAAAAAAGATCAATAGCACTGAATAAGCTCAGGCGCTGTAACATCCCACCCCCCCATCTGACTCTAAGTAACAGACTGTTAATTGCAGTCTCAATTGTTAAAAAAAAATATTTTAAAAGGAGCATCCCACATGAAAATATAATGATCTCATTAACTGACCGTGCATACCAATTTATAAATTTTATGTCCGTTTGAGGTTAAACAGAAAAAAAAAAATGAGAACACTTTCTCCTCAACGGGGAATCGAACTCAGATCTCTGAGGGACAGTAGGCCTACTGTACTCTGAGACAGAAAATTTTACCGCTACGCCATGGAAGCTGTCATAATTTTGTGAAAGTGTTTTTTTTGATGTTTGGGCTTCATGCTTCACATATTCTATAGTTTATGCCTACATTTTGTAACATTTATTGCTAAAATATGAAAAAGGTTCTGTTTTAACAATGTGTTTACACAGATTAACTGTAGAAACTGAACACACATGAAATGCGTGTATTCCAAATAACGATCTATTATTTCCACTCTAAAACTCCACTTCATTCCTAGATAATCAATCAAGGCATGAGCTGGGAGATGCTCGTGCATGTTCTAAGTCAGTGGGGGGATGGAATAGCCGGCTGCTTGTAGCTTGTTTTTATTGGCACATTTAGAGGACAAAGGATGCTGGTGGAGAGGTGCGTATGGTTTTCAGGTGGGCCGGATCTACGAGTTTTTTCGTAGACTCTGGTAATTCTAGTGTTAATTCTGCCATGTCAGGTCATTCTCATGTTCTAGGTTTTTTTTTCCTTTCTAAGGATATCATCCAGATGATTTGAAGTCTGAAACAGACGCGTTTTTCTCAGTCCTTCACTTTTTTCTCTTCACTTCCTTCCAAGAATTTAATTAAACCCAATAGTCCATGTTAAATACACACAGGTGTAAATGGTAACAAGCTAAATGGAGAAATGCTGGTCTCTTTTGTCATTTGGATGTTATTGTTAATAAGGAGCAATTAAAAACTACGAATACAGCTGTTTAAGACTAAAATAAGCAATAAGGGTTCAAAATCTTAACGAGCAAGACAGCTCAAGTGAAGCAGAAGTGTTACTTGAGCAATAAGTGCTTCTTATTAAGCAATTGGGTCAGAAGGAGATCATGCAAACTTCAAAAAGTCGGTGATGTAGCTGGGGTTTTAACCCCATTTCCTGAAGTTGTAGCATAGCTTTATTAACCACTGCATCACCATTTCTTCTTCAAATCAACATTCAACCAATTAACCACCTGAATGTCGACACTTTTCTTCAAGATGCTCCTATTGGTATTTTGTGTTTTTGCAATCATTAGATTGGAGCAGATGCAATTATAGAATAGTACAAGGATATGAATAGATGATGAAAAAGAAAAGCAGCATTATGATTTAGTGTATGGTTTACTTGACTGATGGATGCAAGTGCACATTGTGAGAAGGTCAGTGATGCAAAATTTGCTGCTGTAGCCTTAAAAGTGGTTTAATATAATCTCACACATACGGGGAATTGGCTTTTAATAAAATCCCAGGTTTTGTCAAAAGGACCAATTTAATTTAATTGATTGCCACACTGAAATCTATCCATTCATCTGTTCATCTTCTAAGCGTATTTTATCCTGAGCAGGACTATGGGGAAGTTGGTACCTATCTCAGCAATCACAGGGCACAAGGCATGAGCAATTCCTGGGCAGGGCACCAGTCCATCACAGGGTACTAACTGAAATGGTTGACATAACTGAATACACTTCCTGGAGTAGGTTTATTTATTTAATACTTCCTCATCTCTCACTAAGTCTAGCAGACAGCAGGGGCAGAATAATTGTAATATTGTATACTGTCAAAAAAGCCACGTTTCCTCCAGGTGCTTCAGTTTCTTCCCACATGACAATTAGGTGAATCAACATTGTGCTCACCCTGCGATTGAATGGTGCTTTGTTCCCCCCTTGATGATTGCTGGGATAGGCTCCAGTCCCCCATGTCCCTGCCCAGGATAAGCAGCTTAAGAAAATGGATAGATGATTGGATGGATGGGTGGATAAAAGCAACATGCAGCCTTAAAATTAAATATTACTACTTAGATACTCTATGGAATTTAGAATTGTGGTAGCAAAGAATTATTGTTAAATCCATTAACTTAAATGCTGATGTTAGTTCATAACTGATGTCAGATGGTGAATAAATAGCTGTCTAATGGTTTCAAAACGTACAGGTTGTCTGTCAATCTGTCAATCATTTTAAACCTCCATAATCCAACTGAGCTTTTCAGAGTAATTCAGTAATTCTGCAAAGGACTGCGAGGCTAAAATTCATGATGCAAGTCTGATGTGTCCAGGTTAGGCATTGCTGTCTATAATATAAGAGGATTTGTGTCCTTCCAGCAGTTACAGTATGGTAGGTGTATTCAGCATTAACGCTTACAATGAGCCTTCTTTTGGAACGTATTTTGTAATGCGTACAGTAGTACAATGTATTGCATTTTTCATTCCACCAGATGATGCATTGCAAACATTAGCACTGTTTTTAAGAATACTGTAATAAATACTGTATAACTGAAAGTACCCACAAACTGACATTAAAAATTAATTAAGGAAATTTTCAATAGGAATAATATAGGAAATTAAGAATGATAGAGGGAGTACTAATGGCATTTGAGTCCATTAAACAGTCTGGTGATCTACCTCATTGATGTAGGAATAAATTGTGTAAATAAATAACAAATTATTTTTAACAGTTATAAAGAGGGATTGCTCCCAAGTTTGAGACCACTGTGGTCATCCCATCAGCTACTTTTCTCTGTGTGACATTAAAAGGGCTAAAATGGGATGAATTATTACTCTAAATCATAAATCAGTATTTTTTATTTCCTGCCATTTTTTCTATTTAAAATTTATTTTTTTAGGGTTATACTGTTGGTTGTATATGCCATTTGGAAGAATGAAAAATTCAATGCATTTTATTAATACACATGATAGACACTTTGGAGTGGTTGTGTGGGGAATGACACCTTAGACTGAATGTGTTGTGAGTGATTTGCTTAAGTATTGTAGACGCTTAATCTACTTTTCACTCCTTAGAATAAACCTTAATATTTGTACACTTTAAATTATACCTATCCTTAATATTCTATTAGGTACCTAATAAATAACCAGCATTAATTAACCCTTATCTACTTTCTAGTTTCAGAATCTACTGTTGTATCAGACAGTATACTCAACATGCTGTGTGTGACTTGAGGGATTAAACAGTCTTTCATATATTAGAACTTACTGCAGAGTTATCAAGAAAGAAACCAATATGGTTGGTGACAAGGACATTTGAAAGCTGCATTGCAGTGATGGTCATTACCAAAAGCTTAGAACAGAATAAATAAAAATGGTACCAAAAACTAGGACAATATTTTTCTGCAGTAAAGCAGCACAAAGTCACAATATTCATGCACTTGTGCAATCAAAAGCATTGACTCCGTTCATGTTGAAATCAAATGCCAAAAGCATTTGGTTACTACTTAATAAGGCAATCACTATACAAATGTGGATCCTGTGCATTCATATGAGGACAATATTCAATATTGTTATACCCATAAAGAAACAAGGGTAGGAAAACATAGAGTCCTTGCACTCTGTGTGACTAGATGGACTGTTGTGGATCAGTATTCCAAAAAACATAGAACCAATTATCAAAAACAAACCAAAGTCTGAATAAACAGGAGTCTAGCTTGTATAAATTGCCACAATTAACACTATATGCTTGCTTACATTTCCATCCATCCATCCATCATCTAGCTTGCTATATCCTAACTACAGGGTCACGGGGGTATGCTGGACCCAATCCCAGCCAACACAGGGCACAAGGCAGGAACAAACCCTGGGCAGGCACCAGCCCACCACAGGACACACACACCCACACACCAAGCACACACTAGGGACAATTTAGGATTGCCAGTGCACCTAGCCTGCATGTCTTTGGACTGTGGGAGAAAACCGGAGCACTTGGAGGAAACCCATGTAGACACAGGGAGAACATGCAAACTCCACGCAGGGAGGACCCGGGAAGCGAATCCTGGTCTCCTTACTGTGAGGCAGCAGTGCTATCACTGCACCACTGTGCCGCCCTTGCTTTTATTTGTTAATCCAAATTCATGGATGATGGAAGCTGCATACCAAAATATTATTTGGGCAGGGCATGATGATTCAAGCCATCATGGTTGGCAACTGGCATAGCCACTATAAAAAAAATATAGCCACAACCATAAAAAGACTGTTACAAAAGCAGCAACCATTTATAAAAAAAAGTATCACTTGATAACAATGGAAAATAAAAACAATCACAAAAACACTTTCAGAATGAGAAAGACTGCATCTTGGGATGTCAGAAATCCAGATTTATTTCAGCATCACAGTCTGGTATGTCAACAATACTGTGACAGATCACAGCACTTTGTAGAAGGTAATTAAACAGTTCCTTACTGGAGCCATATAGGACATTTATGGCAAAAGAAGTCTTAAGAAAGACCATGTCACTGTGATGGAACCTCCACACCCTAGTATCAGTGGTTATTTATTGCACACCTGCTCTCCAACTAATAATGTCTTAGCTTTCAATTTAATAGAAGTTGACTGTCAAGCATTTTATTTCTCTATGCCATTAAACTGTTATCTTGTATAAAATTCATCAATTCATTGAACTGTGCCTATAGATGCATTATGTAGGCACACACTACCAGTCAGTTTACACTAGTAATTTAGGTGCTTCGGTTTCCTAGCACACTGAGTGAACTGCCAGTGAATGTTATCCTCATTTTATTATTTTTATAGCAAACTTTCTTAAATCTTCCCGAAGATCCATGTGTTCAGATTTCAGTCTCATAACTTCTGAAATAAACAAAAACAATCATCACACAAAATTAAGATTTACTATTATAAATAATTAAATATTTTTTATCAAGCTATATGGAATTATACATTGTAAAAGCAAGTATATTCAGTAAAAATTATTTTTTGACTATAATGAAAAGCAATACATAAATCAAACGTCAAAACATTTTTAATAGAAAGCTATTATTATTGCAAGTTTTGTAGTTGAAACTGTCATCTGGTCCATCGAAAATACCATGCTTCTTAATTTTATCTCAGTAATTAACCCCGGAATCTTAATAAAGAATAGATCTGAGATGTAGGATGTGATAAGGGGTCTCATTTGATCAAAAACAGCACAACATCCTTGGTAATACACTTCATTCACAGAAGTTTACTTATAGGCTTCCCAATATGAATTTTATTACTTTCTTAGACTTTACAAGTGGTAAACATTTAAGTGGATAGTGCTTCTACCTTACACCTACAAATCAAATCCCAGCCATGTCACTATCTGTGTCAATTTTGGATATTCTGCCATTTGAGTGAATGGGTTTTTAAGGGTA
Organism: Erpetoichthys calabaricus; assembly: GCF_900747795.2. Taxonomy (NCBI): domain Eukaryota; kingdom Metazoa; phylum Chordata; class Cladistia; order Polypteriformes; family Polypteridae; genus Erpetoichthys; species Erpetoichthys calabaricus. Next base: position 200,615,908 of record NC_041394.2, read on the forward strand.
GTTTGTTTCTCCACCTACATCCCTAAGAAGCAAAAATTTCACTGATTGGCAACTTCAGGCTGGCTTGATGTTAATGAGTGTGTATGTGTGCAATGTATGGTGTGTGTAAGTTTGAGCCCTGTGATGGACTGACACCCTGTCCAGTATGGGTTACTACCCCTGTGCCCACTGTATGGGAAGAGAAGTTGGCAAATGAATAAATGTTATTAGTCAAACATTTCAGTGATCAGACTATACAGAAAATCCTGTTTAAAAATCTATTTTTTAGCGTAAATCATTGAGATTATTATTGTAATTTGTAGCCATCTCCCTTATAGAGATTCACAAATATGTCAACTGCTTTATTGAAAAGAGTTCTAAATAAATCAAAGGGACGTGTAAAAGACATTGAGTTAAACCATAAACAAAAATATTTTAGTATTCTAGTGGCTAGGATTCATTATGTTGTCATGAATATGGTATAAGGGCAGCATGGTGGCGCAGTGGTAGCGCTGCTGCCACGCAGTTAGGAGACCTGGGTTCGCTTCCCGGGTCCTCCCTGCATGGCGTCTGCATGTTCTCCCCGTGTCTGCGTGGGTTTCCTCCAGGTGCTCCTGTTTCCACCCACAGTCCAAAGACATGCAGGTTAGGTGTATTGGCGATCCTAAATTGTCCCTAGTGTGGGTGGGTGTGTGTGCCCTGCAGTGAGCTTGGCGCCCTGTGCTGGCTGGGATTGGCTCCAGCAGACCCTCATGACCCTGTGTTAGGATATAGCGGGTTGGAAAATGACTGACTGACTAACTGACTGACTGAATATGGTATAACCCTAGATATAAGAACGTAATGGACACATCTGTTTGTAAAAATGTATGTTACTTTCCATTTGTCAGTATACTGTATTTTATTAGCGATTATAAATGTATTGTGTTATGGTGATCACAATCCTCTTACAAATAAAAAACAGACATTTTCCCAAATAGTTAATATTGTAAGAAATATTTCTTTACTCTTTTATTAAGATTATTCTGTGAACCATAATCATTTATTTTGTTGACATTTTGTTTATATGTTGTTTTCAGTAAAGATACTTTCTTTAATGATATTAATGGTTTCAAGTTGAAGATAAATAACAGTACAACAAAAATTGTGGGCAAAAGTAGGTTTACAGTTGTGAGTACACAAAATGCAGAGTTTATTCTTGCATTATTACCTATTTATTCATTATTCTATTATTTATTTGTGCCATTGTGACAGTCATTTGAATTAATAAAGCTGTTGTAATAATCATAACCTGCATGTCTATTTCCATAATAATGATAACAACTGTAAACTTACGTTTAACAACACCTGTATACAATATAATATATACTGTATGTATGTATATATATATACTGTATATATATATATATATATATATAGAGAGAGAGAGCGAAAGAGAGAGAGAGAGAGAGAGAGAGAGAGAGAGAGAGAGAGTGAACTGTATATTACACAATAATTCTTCTACACATAAATACCTAAGGAAATACAATAGTTAGGTACATCCAGGCCTCAATGCAATTTTAAGTGAAATGCTCATGTAAGAGATTTATAACTTACTGCAAGTTGCATGTAGATGCAGCTCCACAGCAACTACTGTTCATTCTTCCAGTTGAGAATTTTTTGCTTACCTCTTTATTAGTCCTTTGATTTTTGTACTTCCAAAGACATTTAAAACTCATAACTGTACTCTTTTATCTGAGAAGCTAAAATTCACCTAATTTTTCATTGTTTCTTCGAGTAAATCTGTAAAACTCAAAGGATTCACAGCAATCATAGTTAACATCTTTTCTAGTATTTGAAAAAAAAATTGTTAGCTTTCCTGGATTTTGCCAGAAGCATAGTTGAATAAGTATAAACATATTGAAGACTGCCCACTAGTGACTTGACAACCTTAGTAAATCGTTCTTGAGTATAGCAGTGGATATTGAAACCATTATCTGTGCTTATTCTGTTAAGAGCAATTTTAGTTATTAAGGAGCCTTTTTAATTCTTAAATGAAGATTGAATGTGGAAGTGGTGGTTAAACTTTTTCGGCTAAAATTCTTCTCAGCTGAGCGATATAGCCTCTTCAAGAGGTCACTGCTGCAAAGGAAGAGATGTGGCTAGAGGAGAGATTGCACAAAATGCAAACAGATGTGATCACAAGGCAGTCACCTTTAATGGCTAGATCTTAAACTGCAAGGGTGCAAGTTCAGTTTTTCCTCCAAACTCAGTGTGTGACCCTGCGCAGTACACATGATCTACCTGTGCTCCAAGTTTAAAATATATGGAAACAATCACAGTTCATCCTAATCCATCTGGCTTAGGTAAAAGCATCTGTCCATATGTAATTTGTTTCAGCTGATTTAAATAGTTGGTTTTTAAGTGACTGATTAATTGATTGTGTGTTTACTGTTTGCTGAGTTGTCACCCAATCTGTAACCCTGAGGTAGTTTGTCATGTGGTGTGTGCAGCTCCTAACCTCCTCCTCCTTATTGTTTATTGAATCTTTCTGATAAATGTTGCATTTGGAATAGATATTTTACCATAGGATCCTAGTGAGTAACATTTACAGTAAGTAACATATAAGGGAAGTATGTGTAAACTCTACACAGACAACATTTAGACATGCGATTTGAATCCAGGATGCTGTATTTATGCTGCAGTGCCTGCAGCATTGATACCCACAATGCGACAAGGCTGCAAATAGATAAAAATTCATGTCTGAAAGAAAATATTTAAAGATTTAGTTGCAGTTAAGTATGAGTAAGAAAAGTACATAACAGCGACAAATGCACACAGCTTCTGGATAATTTTTTTTTATCTCAGACAGTTGCTATAGAGAAAAGTGCATCTGTTGAAACCCTTTTACTCGAAGTGCTTTTGTCAGTGTACAATATGAAATAAACTTGGAGCTATCAAAACACTCAAATACAACCAATAAGCAAAATCACTAAGGCATCGCTTAATAAAGTTGTGTCTTTTGTATTATTTAATTGCATCTTAAAAAATATTCCAATAAACACAACATACTGTGGCATATATAGAATTATTTTGTAATGGCCAACAATTAAACTGGCAACAACATTTGGCACCAAGACTTGCTTTGCCTCAGGTTATAGCACACTCTTAGCCATGTGCTTACCTTTGAAAAGAGTTGCTGTATTAAAGCAGCCACTGGAGTAATAACTTGAATATTGAGTAAGATTCTTGTTTTTACCTTGTTGCATTTTTCTTATTTGGACCCATTTATGTTTATACACGTGTCTTGTCTGGGTCTCTTGCTATTGTTTTGAGTAATTCAAGTTTTTGCCCACTTTTGTTTTTACCTTTTCCTTTTGTCCTTGTTCTTACCCCTACAGTTTACTGTCTTTGATTCGCCTTGCCATGCCTTTAGTGACATTCTTCACTTCATGCTACAGCAGTTCCATTGTGTTCACTTAGGTAGGAATGCCTAAGCAGAGAAAAAAAAAGGTTAAGCATATACAAGAGGTATAACTCACCAGGCTCTGTATTGTTTTTGAGATGTAATGTTTGCATTAGTGGTGTAGTTCTTAGCCCTGTGGCCTAAAAGCTGCAGGAACTACAGGTCGAGAACATGTCCTAGTCAGTGTTAGACCAGAGTTTGCATGTTCTCCTCAAGTCTACATAGGTTTTCTCAGTTTTTTTGTCACATCTCAAACATGTACTGTACACAAAAGTAAATTGATAACAATAAACATGCCCAATATGAATGAGTGTGCATGTGTATGTCCTGTGATGATCAGGCTTTAAAATTAAGGCTAGTTCTTACATTGTGCTTCATAATGCCAGGTTGCTCTCTGTTCCTATAAAAGTATTAATATATATTCCTTGCAATATATTTTAGGTTGTGCACCCATAAATATATTATATGAGTAAATATCTGATAGTAACAGTGTTTCTGCACTGGATATTCAATTCAGGTCAGATCATTTTTATGTAGCACATTTCTCAGAAGACTAAGTCCACTTATACAGGTTTGCAAATATAAACAGGAAATCAGAAAATCATGCCAAATTTACACAAATAAAATCAGTTATAATTATGTAATTTGACATTACTTTGTATGTTAGACATTTAAAATAACTTAACTGTGCTTTGTATTTACTAGCAAGTGAATGTAGTGAAAAGTCAAGCAAAATGACACCTTTTATTGGCTAATTAAAAAGATTACAATATGCAAACTTTCGAGGCAACTCAGGCCCCTTCTTCAGGCAAGATGTAATACAGAGACTGGAGTTCCCTATGTTTATATACACACTCTAGGACAAGAAACAACATTGGTAAATCTTTAAGTGAGAAATCTTAAATGTAAAAAATGAATAGACCCCTTAATGCTAAGGTTCATTTAACAAGAGAGAAGAACAATGTATGGTCAAGATCTTTGGATAAAATAACTGTCCAACAAAGTCTTTTGAAGTTTCTAATGAGTTTTTCCATACAATGTGGATCTGTAGTCAGGTTGTCTGTGTCAGTCTGAGAGATGCAAACAGTCCTCATATCTGGCCATAAAACTCTTGTCTCTATTCAAACCATGTTGTAATGTATTAAATTTTAGCATGAGTTTGACTTCCCATTCTTCTCTCTCTTGCTGTGTTCTGAAGTTGCCATTAAGCACTGTGACTTTAAAGCCCCTCTCACAGTGTCCATGGCTGTTGAAGTGTAGCGACCCACTAGCTTCGGTCATTATGCAAAGGTACTGTTTATAAGGTTGGAGAAACCTGCAGTCAACTGAGACTGGGGAAGTCACTTGGATGAGTGATGTAACGTATCTCCCTGGAAAAGAATTGTGTCCAGATGAACTGAATCAGCTTTCTAGAATTCCCTTACCTGGATTATTGAGCATGCATTGAGACAATCGCCACATAATAAGCTCTTTCATAAATGTCAGACCATCTGTAAGCTTAGAACGCTAATTCTTCAAAACATTTAAGGAACATTAAAATATCTTTGTAGTACATGCTTAAATCATTTCATCCATCTGTCCATCCAGTCCCAGCAAGCGTACAGCGTGAGGCAGAACCAATCCCTGGGTGGGGCACAAGCTCATCGCTACCGCTTTGCCACCGTGCCCACACGTTTAATTATTAATAGTATACATTATTTAAATGAAGTTAAAAATTTATCTGTATAATGTAATATACATACTTTAATGCATTTCATCTTAAAAATGATATCAGGAGCTCCAAGAAGATATCTCTTGGAAATTTAAATCAACTTAAAAGCCAGTCATCATCATCTGTAAATACGCGCTCTCTTCTATTGAATTGAATTGAATTCCTTTATTGTTATTGTATGCTACAATGAAATTCAATATGCAAATCCTCCATAAATTTATTTTCCTATAAAATAATAAAATAATAATAATAATAATAATGATGCAATAAAAAACAATGAAAAATATACAATATGAAAGCATAAGTACAATGTACATGTAGTGCAAGATAGTGCAAATGGTTCATGAATTGACTCTGTTTGTGCAATATTACTACTGTAGTGCAAGTTTACAGTGAGGTAATTGTACTTATACTGTAAGTACAAAGAGTTCTACCAGGAGCACTTGATGGAATGATTGAGTGCTTTATAGCTCCTTGAGGTTCGTGCAATAAAACGCTCTGACGCGTTTACCAAATGGGAGATGTTCAAATAGACTGTGTGCATGGCTGAGGCAGCATGTACCATAAATGTTCTCCAGGGTAGAAGCTGTATCCCAATAATCCTCTGCTCTCACAACCGGTACCCGTAATTCCACACTCTGATACAATGGGCTAAAATACTCTGAGTGGTGCATTGAGAGGAAAAACGCTAAAGCAGCTGTGTTATTTGGAATAGTTTGGATATTCCGTGGACCATTATATTGTTACAGGTTGTTTACAGTCAGATGCCTTAAATTTATAAAAAAATATGCAGCTTAGTTTAGTTTTTATACATCGTAATAAATGGTGTGTACCGGAAACGGGTGTACACAACAGTTTTGTACTTACGCACCATTTATACATGAGGCCATAGGTGGTTTTTAAAATTTATAAAAAAAGCTTCACTTTTTAACACAATTCCAAGTGGCAAATTAATATTTACTATTATTGTGAAGAAATAACTTCATCTTCATCCTTTTAATTTGCACTATGAAATTACTGGTTTTTAACAGGCCAGTAAACACACAACGTTTTTGTTTTTTTACAGTAACTAATGTTTTTAACACAGTAGAGATGTATTTTGTCAATACAAATATAAACTGCATTATTTCATTTAAATATTTTACGCTTTTTTTATATATAACATACCTATTCTTTTTGATTCCTATACGTGCTAAAGTATATTTTACACTATGTATATAAGGAAGGTGATATTAATCATTGCCAATAATTTTGAAATATCTCATATTAGGCCTGAAATATCTTGAAATAGTAAGTAATTGCAAAGTATTTCAATATCAGTTTTGTTAATTTCATTTCAAGTTATCTGAACTGCAATTTAAAGTATCATGTCATTACTTCATCTTCACAAGCTACCACATTTTTAATAAAGAATACTTTGAAATGAAGAAACTAAATTCAAATGAAATTATGTTTTGGTATATTGCTATTAATTCTAAGATGAAAGTAACTTTTTTCAAGATTTTTGTGGTAGTTACATCTTTTAGCTGTACAGATACACATCATTTAATTAATAAAATGTCAAGAGATTAATTTTCTTTGCCACATCTTCTCATTTTCATGTAATCTTGTAAATTATAAGTAATTTGTCTGCTAACACATAAGTCAGTGGTTTACTTCTGGAAAAGAGATTGTTAGCTTTAGCACATATCTGATATCCAAATAAAGTTGGATATAAGTTTTGCATGTAGCAAACAGACAATCCTGTTCAGATGAGAATGCATCTTGCCAGTATAAAATAGCTTTGTGGAATTAACAGAAGTATAGGTTGTGAGGATACTCCACTGAAATATGATGTCAGGGCAGATACTCAGCAAGTAATGGAAAGGAAAGGAAAGCAAAGAAAACAAAGTCAGCCAATGCAATAGATAGATAGATAGATAGATAGATAGATAGATAGATAGATAGATAGATAGATAGATAGATAGATAGATAGATAGATAGATAGATAGATAGATAGATAGATAGATAGATAGATAGATAGATAGATAGATAGATAGATAGTACTTTGTTTCATGAGGAAGTTTAGCTTTTACAGAACGTCAATGTATAATAAATCAGCATTCATTTGATTCAATACATTCCAGAAATAAAAAACTATACAACAGCTTCAGTGTTTTGTAATCTGACTAGTATATGTTTAGTACATAGCTGTCTTGAATTGGAGCCCTAATGTGAGGAGTTAATTATCTTCATCTACTCCAAATAGCATGCTAAGCCTGACAGAACTGATCTTCTAAGATACAGAAATGAGTGGATTGTTTTAGCTACATTAAAAAAGGATTGCTTCATTTCAGTTTACAGATTTCACAGTGCTATTTTTTTTCCAATAATACAGCATACTCACCTTTATATCAACCTATAATCTGTGATACAAATGAAAAATAGCTCGTAAAGAATGCAACACTAAGACTTAGGAGCAGTAAAAACAATCTGAAATATTGCCTTCAGTTTTCTATCTTTGAAAAGTTTTTTTTTTTTTAAACTAAAGATGTCTTTGCTCACATGGGAAAATGTTGTATCACTGCTATAAACAATGCAATTGTTTAGCCTGAAATGTGGAATTTAATCTCTTCATTAAATTTTTTGCTAGGCAGTCTTATATAATCATTGTAAATTAAAAATCAGAAAGAAATAGTTAGATTTACATTGTGTTTATTTGTATATAATATCACTCTTAAACAATTGCTAAGAAAAATTTATAAACTTTTTTCACTTGTGTATATTTAATTATACCAAATATTTTTGTGTGGGTTTTTCTTTGGATAACTGGCAAATGTATGTTGGTTCGGTTTGATTGTTATGTTGGATTGGTGTCACATCTCTGCACCTGGTATTGCCAGGAAAGCTTTTGGATCCTGTAGAGCCTACAGATGCTTAATTACATTGCAGGTACAAGACAGTACATGGATGGGCTTTCACCTTTTCAGATAAAAGTCAAATAGAAAGAAGAAACACTTATATGTAGCAGTATAAAATAATTTAGCTAAGATGAAAAATGGAATTTGTTTAATATGAAAATTAAATAATTTTATTACTATTATAGTAAAATTAACTTATTTAGAGAAAATGACAAATAAAGCACAATAACACTATTTTGTTTTTAATTTAAGTTTAATTAAGCTCTCGTTAATTTAATAATGTAAGTAATCAGTTTAATAACAAAGAAGTGCAGTGGTAAAAGTCATTGTTAATGTGGAGTCTGCAAATTCTGGGCATGTAGTAATAGTTGCAATATTGTCATTTGCACATAGTGCAGTTAAATTTGTGTTTGTATGGGGTACTGCTGTTTGTTCTGCAATTTCTTTCTGATGCTCATGTCCTGCAGCATTGGTTTTTCAACAACCATTCCAAGTTACAGTGAGAAAATAAGGATGTAAAAGAGTCTGTTTTTACTTTAAGTCTTTGTGAAGTATATGAAACTATAATATACATGAGATTTGAAATTTGTGCCGCATTTTATTAATGTAACAGTTCCATGTTATTTCCATGTCCATCTGCATCACATCTGGGGCCCAACCATTTCCATGTCAGCTTTCACTTAAGCTAATAATGAAAATGGTGAGAATGAAATCAGATAATCTTTTGGGACAATTATACTTCTGGTACCAATTAAACTCACTTAATATATATAACATGACATAAACTTTCCTTCTTATTTCTCCAGTCTGAATAGCATAGGATTATTTTAACTCTCTATGTCTGTTTATTTTTAAAATTTTAAAAATGAGGAATCGAGTCATACTGTATATTGCTGCCTCTCAACAGAATATTTTTAACTTATGCAAACTTTTATAAACTGTAAAAGATACAGTAAGTTGAATTTTTGTATTGCTCATATTCATATATATATATATTTTTTAAATACTTGGATATATTTTAAGGGTGGCACAGTGGTGCAGTGGGTAGCACTGCTGCCTTGCAGTTAGGAGACCCGGGTTCGCTTCCCGGGTCCGCCCTGTGTGGAGTTTGCATGTTCTCCCCGTGTCTGCGTGGGTTTCCTCCGGGTGCTCCCGTTTCCTCCTTCGGTCCAAAGACATACAGGTTAGGTGCATTGGTGATTCTAAATTGTCCCTAGTGTGTGCTTGGTGTGTGTGTGTGTGTGCCCTGCGGTGGACTGGCACCCTGCCCGGGGTTTGTTTCCTGCCTTGCGCCCTGGGATTGGCTCCAGCAGACCCCCGTGACCCTGTAGTTAGGATTTAGCGGGTTGGATAATTGATGGATGGATGGATATTTTTTAATCAACCAGCTCCCTTACATGACCAAAATTATGTGTGCCTCATTACATCATTAACACAGGAATTCAGGCTGTCTCCTGTAAATGTGGCCTCATATTTCTCTTACTGGCATAAAATTGTGGTAGTATTTTTTAAGAGTAAATTTCATGAGCATTGTTACTGCAAATTATTGACTATGATAAGGCAGCAATGTCAGTCAAATATATTAAGTTTTGACTTTCAATAGTAATCTATTGACTGAGTGAGTTAGAGTGTGTGTGTTTGTTTAAGTGTACCCTGTGACTGAATTGTAAACTGGTTTGTTCCTGCCTTTTGTCCCATTGAAATAAGACGAGTTTGATAATGAATGAAATAGAGGGATTTAATATTTAATTTCAACTGGATTATATATATACAGTATATATGTGTGTGTTTGTTTGTGAGTGGAACAAATATAATACATTTTGAGTCCATCACTCAGTTACATAAAAGATGTTTTTTCTACTTACCACCAAAAAAACTTACCTCACCTTGTTTTTCTAGGAAAAGTGTCTTCTACCAAACTGGTGGGGTAGTTTCAAAGTAGCAGTGTCTAAAATTTTAAGTAAGTAAAGCACCTATAAGCATAAAAATATGTCTTCATTTATTGTACTACATAATGATTTGCACCATACAGTCTCAAGGTTCCTAGGAAATTTCATGTTTTCCTCATTCTTTAAAAATAAATAGTGTTTAACGTTCCACCCTCAAAATAACTTCTTAATTCACAAATAAATCAGTTAAATGTTCTAAAACTGTTACTCTTTCTGTTCCAAACACAATCCTATAGATAAATAGTTTATTGGTGTGGAAGAGGGGTACTCAATTACAGTACTGGAGGAACACACTGGCTACAGATTTTCACTTTAACCAGTTTCTTAATTAGAACCCATTTAGATAGATAGATAGATAGATAGATAGATAGATAGATAGATAGATAGATAGATAGATAGATAGATAGATAGATAGATAGATAGATAGATAGATAGATAGATAGATAGATACTTTATTAATCCCAAGGGGAAATTCATATTTATTCACTAATGATACAATACAGTTTTGGGGGGTTAGTTTTAATTAATCTGTTTGTTACAGTTCAGAAACTTTAATAGCCTATTTTAGTTTTAAACGGCTGCATTTAGATTTTATTTTATTGCATGTTTTGTAACCAGCCACCAGTTAATAATGAGGTGCCAATGACAAAAGAACCACTAGCTCTCCAGCTAACATACTTCTATTTAAGCCTATGTATATGCATCATGAAGTACAGTATCTGTGTTAATAAAATATTTTGAAATAAATGAGAGAGAAGGGAAGGACCATGAAACATATGGATAAAGTTCTCAGAAAAAAATAGAGAGTTTTTGTTTTGGAAGAATGAAAGCACTAACAACCCATATAATTAAAATACCAAGTTTCATTATCTGTTAGACCTAACTTCTAATTACAAAACTGGTTGGAATAAAAACCTGCAGCCTTTGTGGACCTCCAGGACCGTAAATGAGAAGCCGTGGTACAGAGGCTAGCACTGCTGTTTCACAGATTCAAAAGTCTAAGTCTGAATCCTGATTCACATACTTCTGTATGTTCCATCTGTATGTATGGAAACTGGGAAGGTTGAAATGAGTGTGGGTGTGTATGAATGTGAATATGCCTTGTAGTGAACTAATGTCTATTCTAAGTTGGTTCCTATCTTGTGACCAGTATCACCAAGATAGATAATGGTTTTCCATAACCTTTAATTGTATAAGATGGAAAGACAGGATAGTTGGCTGGATGGATAATTTAATACCATATGTTGCTGCAGTGTCTTGCAATGCTGCCTGATAGCTACAGGGCTTTTAACTCTCACTTCTAGATAAATCAATGAAAGGGAGTTATGAAAATAGATAAATTAATGTTATGTCAAGTGCACTTGTTGAAAACAGATAGATATGTGATGGGTGTCAGTTATTCTTGGAATATATTCCACCAATAGTGGATGCAAGGCAAGAACCAACAGGGTTCCCAAAACTCCTCCCATGCTCGAGTTTTTGCCTCCGCAACCACCGAAGCCGCATTCCGCTTGGCCTGCCGGTACCTATCAGCTGCCTCTAGAATACCACAGCACAAAAGGGACCGGTAGGACTCCTTCTTCAGCTTGACAGCATCCCTCACCGCTGGTGTCCACCAATGGGTTCGGGGATTGCCGCCACGACAGGCACCGACCACCTTACGGCCACAGCTCCGGTCAGCCGCCTCAACAATAGAGGCACGGAACATGGCCCATTCGGACTCAATGTCCTCCACCTCCCTCGGGATGTGGTCGAAGTTCTGCCGGAGGTGGGAGTTGAAGCTACTTCTGACAGGGGGCTCTGTCAGACGTTCCCAGCAGACCCTCACAACACGTTTGGGCCTACCAGGCCTGACCGGCATCCTCCCCCACCATCGGAGCCAACTCACCACCAGGTGGTGATCAGTTGACAGCTCCGCCCCTCTCTTCACCTGAGTGTCCAAGACATGTGGCCGCAAGTCCAACGACACGACCACAAAGTCGATCATCAAACTGAGGCCTAGGGTGTCCTGGTGCCAAGTGCACATATGAACACCCCTATGCTTGAACATGGTGTTCGTTATGGACAATCCGTGACGAGCACAGAAGTCCAATAACAAAACACCACTCAGGTTCAGATTGGGGGGGCCATTCCTCCCAATCACACCCTTCCAGGTCTCACTGTCATTGCCCACGTGAGCATTGAAGTCTCACAGCAGTACGAGGGAGTCCCCAGAAGGTATGCCCTCTAGCACCCCCTCCAGGGACTCCAAAAAGGGTGGGTACTCCGAACTGCTGTTCGGTGCATACGCACAAACAACAGTTAGGACCCGTCCCCCCACCTGAAGGCGGAGGGAGGCTACCCTCTCGTCCACCGGGGTAAACCCCAATGTACAGGCTCCAAGTCGGGGGGCAATAAGTATGCCCACACCCACTCGGCGCCTCTCACCGGGGGCAACTCCAGAGTGGTAGAGAGTCCAGCCCCTCTCAAGGAGATTGGTTCCAGAGTCCAAGCTGTGCATCGAGGTGAGCCCGACTATATCTAGCCGGAACCTCTCAACCTTGTGCACTAGCTCAGGCTCCTTCCCCTTCAGAGAGGTGACATTCCACGTCCCAAGAGCCAGCTTCTGTAGCCGAGGATCGGACCGCCAAGGTCCCCGCCTTCGGCCACCACCCAACTCACACTGCACCCAACCTCCTTGGCCCCTCCCATAGGTGGTGAGCCCATGGGAAGGGGGACCCACGTTGCATCTTCGGGCTGTGCCCGGCCGAGCCCCATGGGTGTAAGCCCGACCACCAGGCGCTCGCCATCGAGCCCCACCTCCAGGCCTGGCTCCAGAGGGGGGCCCCGGTGACCCGCGTCCGGGCAAGAGAATGCTTTAAAATTTGTAGCATATTATAAGCTTAACATAAAATAAAAACTAGAAACATGGGTTATTAGGTTTACATTGCTTGAATTACTGTACAGCCATACTTCTGGTTGATTAAACTTATAGGCCTACTTATGAGGCACAGTTGTATTTGTCATATATATAATGGCAAAGTAAAATTTATTTTACTTAATATATTTGCACAGTTTGTCCTGCAAAGTTATGTCACAAATTCAGTCCAAAATTATTACAGCTCACCATCTGCCTGCTTGTGAAAAAAATCTATTCTGAAAATTACAGTAACTACAATTTACTGTGTATTAATTAATATATAACTGAGATTTTCATTCTTTATTGGTATTTGGTAGTCTTCCTCTTCTGTCCAAAATATCAGAGCATTTGTCCATTAAGAGAGTTGATATTCATTTCATTCAAAATGTATATGTGAAGCAATCATGAAGTAAAAAAGTCATATTTGTATAGTAAAGAGACTGTGAAATTGCATTTAATTTTCAAGTTGGTAAATTATCACATATTTGACAAGCTTTGAAGCTTAAGCTCATTGTTTTTGTCATCAGGCATACAATTGAAACATTTAAGGTTTTACTAATCTATAATGAATCTAAAGAACATTTATTCAACCTCCCATCCATTATTTATGACTAAATTTTCTAAGTGAAAATGGTCAGTGCCAATAGCAAAAGATGCAAAGGAGGACCTATACATTTTTTATATCAGTTTATCATTGAGCCTATTTCATAATACACAAAGACAGAGTACCTCACACAGGAGAATCTAAACTTGCCAATCAAGTTCCACATAAGCTCAGTGAAAACATGCAAGCTGCACAGAAATTGTACAGCAGTAGGAATCAAACAAATGTCTAAACACTGTGATTTTACTGGAAATTTATAAAGTTGAAGAAAATTCAACTGAGGTGCTGTAATCACAGTTTGTGGAGACCTCTAGTACTTATTTATGTATTGTTTATGTTTATGTAATTAGTTTTTTTAACTTTTTGAATTATTGTATTGTATTATAATGTATCATTATTTTTGTGACATCATTTTGTGTTCTTTGATGGCAGCAGTCATTTTTGGACAATTTTTTGTGACCATGGCCATATTTTTATAGTCACTATTCCCATTACCAGTCAAATGACACTGAGGTTATGTGACATTTTGTGTCATGCCCCTCATGTTTAAGATGGTGGTATGCAGAATCTGGTATCTGTGCATTGGATCTCTTCGAAAATCTCTCAACCTTTTTGCCTTTAGTTGTAGTGAATGCTAAAAACAGCTTAAGAGAATATTTAGTGTTAGCACCTTTTTGCTTTGACTTCTTAGACTATGTCTTCTGTTTAATGTCTCTGGTTTTGGTTTGATTTGGCTTATGATTTCCTTCATAGATTTAACCCTTGTGTCTCCTTTGTCCCCGGTTTCTTGGTCACAGTCTGTATAAAACCCTGTGTCCAATCATTCAATCAAACACATTTTGTTACTTCTTCCCTCCCTTGAGTGTTGAATCATTATGCCACACTGCAAACTGTGTACTCAATCAAGATCACTAGGAATGAAGGAGTAATTTAGAATGCAGGCAAGATGGACAGGGTGTTATTTCAAGAAATGTTTTCTTGAATGCAATTAACATTAGGGTTAAAATCTAATGAGATTAATGTGTTCAAGATGCTTTAATGTTCTTTAAGACTTACATGTTTTATTTCAAGGTATCTCAAAATAGCTTTATGCTCATTTTAAGATATCTTAAAATGTGCTTTAGGATATCAGAGACACATTCCATACCATATTAAGATATCAGCATTTGCAGATAGTGGCAGTCACACAAAAAGTTATTTTAAGCTTCACAGTCGGTTAAGTGTTTGCTATTCAACATTGATAAACATTCAGGTCTTGAATATGATTACATTTTATTTGCTAAAATTTAAACTTTTATTAAGAGTCAAAGGGGGAAAATTTAATTTCTATCCACTGCTTTTAAAAGCAATCACAATATATCTGTACACCCCAAGAGATGAGCATGTTAAGTTAATTGTTAGTTTGAAGGTGCGTATTAGTGGTTACTACAATGGACTGTAGTTTGTCTAGGGATGGTTACTGGCATTTGTGTTATCAGTTTTTATCTTAATAGTGTTTATCTTAATTTTCCAACTCATCACCATTTAGAATAATTAAGAATTTAATAAAGATTGTGTCAAATCATACTTTACAAAAGCTGCTCCACTTTGCACTAGATGGAGGAAACTTTTGTTACAGTATGTAGCAGAAAGGTGTATTCACTAAACCCATTGAATGCAGGGTTGAAGTGGCTATGAAAATGTCATGTTTACAATATCCCTCAAACATGTATTAAAAACACTAATCAAGGTTGAAATTAATCATGTTATTATCTGAATAAAAGTGCACATGATAATTGTGTTGAACAAGATATTTTTCAAGAAGGGAATCTGAATTCATAATTTACATGTAATCACCTAATGATTTAGGAACCCAATACACTTGTATGTGAGAGTGCCTTTCTGATTTTTTAGACTTACATAAAATCTTAAAGGAATAAACATCCAAAAATGACATTTTTTATTTTACTTAACCTGTGTCGTTTGTATTGATTGGTCAGAAAAAAATTGAATCTCATATTTTCATGCAGAACTGAGGTAAAATGTTTCTGATACCGCATATGTCTATGGTGACCAATGTTGGACAACAACAAACAATATCAAAAAGTCCAAGAAAAAATCTCACATTTCTTGTGTCACATAATCTACATATGAAGTCATTGAGTCTTATGCTCACAACACCACAAACACATGTATTTTACTAAAATATTTCTAGATAAGTCACTTCTGAAAAAAGCTTCATGAACTTAAATACAACGTTCTCAAACATGAACAAGCTTTTTATTTGTAGACTGCCTCCTGCCATTAGGAGTTTGGAAAAACTTATATATGTTATGATATGTTAATTGTCATGCCAGTGCTCAGTCACCTTATAAAAGCTTCACCAAGTCTTCACATTCTTTTAGGTAGAGAGAATTGCTCTTACGTTGAGCTAGATGGTCATGGAGGCCATGTGACTATGTCAAGATGTAACAATGATTCAGATTCTCTAAATGGAAAACTAGACGTTATGGAGACTTAATAGAAATTAATGCAAAAAGTAACTAAGAAGTAAGGTGAAATGTCAAAAAATAGGACAACGTCCTAACTTCATAAGAGCCAACATAGTCAAAAGTGTTGGGCAAAATATATGTTTTTATATACAGAAACTAAAGGTTCATAAGTACAAAATTCTTGGAACTATGCAAAATGAAAATAATATAAGCTTTGAAAGGCTTATTATTAACCATGTGAATGTTTCTGTAAAATGCTTGTTTAAATATAACAGGCAATTGAGATAAAACAGGCTCCAGGCAGTTGCAGAGTAATTGTCATCAGCAGTCAATGACTAAAACAGGAGTAAACACGGATACACATAAAGGATTGACATTTAATAACAAAGAGTGATTTCTTTTTAACATTTAAGTCATTCAACAGTACAGCTACTCTGTGCAGTATTTGATTTGTCATTGTCTGTTGTGACTGATGCTGTAATATATGATAAAAAGTCATCAAAACAATACCACCATGTGACTATACTGTGTATTTCCATAATGCAGGACAGAAATACAACTGATAGACAGACTTTTCTGATAGATAGAAAATGGTTTATATCTATCTATCTACTGTATAAAGAAGCAGGTCTTTGTGTCCAGTCCCTCAGAGCAATCTGATTGGCCAGATTGGATTTGGTGTGATTCCTCAATTTAGCTTTGGTGTTGCAACAAAAGAGGAAGTGCAAATTTTACACACACAAGGAGGAGTAAAGGTGCATACTGAGAAAGTCGTCTTCAAAGACAGAAAGTGTAAAACCGGATAGGAGGCAAGCATGGCACCTCAAAATAACAAGAATCTGAGAAGCAGGCTTTACGGGAATGCACTCAAGAGAGGGAGCAATGGTGAAGAGACATTCAGAACCGCACAAATACAGAGGAAAGCAATGAAGGGGCAAGAGATGGCAATTATTTTTAAATTGTTCTATTACCTGTCTTTGACAGGTACTGTGGCTAGTGATAAATATGTGAGGTCTAAATGGAAAAGAAGAAAAACATGTTGATAAAAAGCATACTTTTACAAAGCATTTTACAGTATACATTATTAAAAAATTCTACTTAGATATATTGAACAATAAAGATATTGAAGATAAACATTCAAAGATATAACAACATGGGATCAACTGTCAAGAGTTTTATAAATGAAGAAGTAAAGTTTTGGCTGAAGAAGAAAAGCATTTTTTATTATTTAATAGGTCATGTTTTAAATATAAAAACTCCATTTGCTTTCAGTCATTGTATTTCAGTCTATTTTGTTTTTAATGAATATTTGTTACAGTTTTGTAAAATGACAGACTCTGCCTTCTTTTTCACACATACTAATATATATTTTTTTCAATATTTAAAATTTTTATGTCTATTTTGGACAAGCAGTAAAGCCTTCTCCTATATTTTACTTTTTGCTTGATTATTTTTGCCAAACAGCTTAAATGAATCAGATGGTATACTGATTCCAAGCCACTTTATCTCCCTTTCTTGGTTTTGGATTTATAATGTTTAGCATCATCATGCTATGAACTGTAGCTAAAATGGCATAAACAAGGAACTGTTCAAAGTAAGATTTTTAGATTCTAATGTACATATACATAATAATTGTGCAAGTGTACATATTTGTCTTATAGAGTATAGCATATTATTTCCAGATGAACATTTTCATCCATACAAGATTTAACCTATCCAGTCATGTGGAATTAATTGTTTCAACAACTTGGGAGGGCTCTGTTAAGAAGAATTTGCCCTTAATGTTTGTTTTTTGTTACTCCACCGCCATCTCCTCTTGCCATGCACTTTATTTTGTTTGTGAAAAATACTTTTTGCTGCACATGCAAATGTACATTATCAGTATATGTTAGTAATAAAGCTCCATAAATATTCAGCTCCCTCTATTGGAGAGATATTTTTGTATGAAACAGTGAGGAACAATATCTCTGCTCTTTCACTTACTACTTAAAAAAATATAAAGGATGAACAGATGATACTACTAATCAAGTTTGCAAGTTCAACCACAAACAGATAAACACTTACTGAATATCTCCAAAGTGATGTTTGGTTATGATCTGAGGACAGTGTTGAGGCACAGGGCAACTGTAGTTGAGGCGTGTAGATGCCTTCCTTAGTTTGCATTGGATGAAAACTAAACATTATCAGTATCAGAGTGAGAGGAAATACAATGAAAAAGAATGGTGACTTTCAAACCACTGAACAGTTCATGAGACACTTACAGCCCTAAAAGGAGTGTTACAGAGACTAGTGCAGTTTTTGTGGTACTGGTGACAAAACAAGTTGAAAAGGCAAAGTGAAAAGCTGGAACAGCCGACTGTTTTATAATAGGTTGCTAGTCAAATTGAATTAATTCTACTGAACTACAAAGAGTTGTTGAAGAGTTAAAAAAACAAGTGTGGTGTGGTGTGTTTTTCTGACTGAGAGAAGTTAAAGAGGTCAAAAATAAATATGCATCTGGAGTGAATGAGGTATGGTTTTTGTATCAGTAACACAGCTCACATTGCCTGAGTGACAGACAGAAAATAAGGTAATGGTGTAGCGGTAAATCTCTCCCTTTCTTTCTCTCTCTCTCTGTTTCTTTTACTTAACCAGGCAAACATGTTTCATCACAGAATTAAGTAAACTATCCAGGACATGGTGCCCGTCCATTGCAGAATCTAATCATGTGCAGACATTCATACACATCAACAATTAACATCTTTGGGATGTGGGACAAAACTTGATTATCCAGACAAAAACCCATTCAGGCAGAAGGAGGACATGCAAACCCCACACAGACAGATAATTAGCACAGGACTCCAACCCAGGATGCCTGATAGTACTGATAGTAGTGATAGCAGTATTAACCACAGTGTCGGAAACCTGCCCAAACAAAATATGCCAAACATTTTTAATTTTTCTTTTTCTATTAAAATCAAGTTTAAGACATTACTATATTACTGGGAACTTTTTTAAACAGTTTTCTTAGTATTGTACATCAAAAATGCCAGAATAATTTTTTTTTTTCATTTTTGTTTTTGATTTCAGAAGCTAGCAATATATACCATAAACATTTTAAAAAGATGACAATAGACAAATGCTTATGTACTAAATTATGAACAATTTGCATGTATCAGGGTAAAAATGAAACATTTTTGTATTCACTTAATATGCGCTATGGTGTTCCTGCCTCATAAATCTAAGATATGTCCTGCCCCTAATTCAAGTGAAGTTTATATTTCCTCTCCTTCTCTATGTTTAGTTTTTCTTTAGGTAATCTGGTTTCCCTACTATATAAAAAAGGTGTTTGTGTTAAGACTATTGGGGACCCTATAGGAGCAATCATCAGTGTGTGTGTGTATGGATGTGCCCTATTCTGGATTAGTTTTTTATCCTGGCTTATTTTCAGGCCTACACAAGTTTATATTGAATGAGGAAGGTTAAAGAAATGAAAGAATATCACACAAGTGGCGTGGTCATTACTACTAGTGCCATACGGATCCTCCATTCTAGGTTTGATTTGGCACCAGCTGTTGTTCATGTGTTGTTTAAATAACCCAACACTTTGTTTTTGGGTTTCCCTCCAGGTATTCCTTCCTCCAACATCCCCAAAGGTGTAAGTGAAAGGTAAATTAGTGCCTTCAGAAACTGGCATTGTTGTCGGGCAGTATATGTTTACGCCTTGTGATGGACTGGTGCACTTTCTAGGGTGTTTCTGATTTGGACCCTGTTCTGGTTGGACTGCAGCCCTGAACTGGATTAAAGAGAGCTGAGAACATATGAATGTCATGTACTTAGGCTACACTGTGATTTAGTGGTAGAAATAAACAATACAAAACGGTTAAACATGACTGCATTATATTTAAAACATTGTTTATTTTCAGATTCTGCATGTACTTTGCAAATTGCAAATTGTAACTTCTGAATCTGTTGTAAAATGATGTGTGTGTGTGTGTGTGTGTGTGTGTGTGTGTATAAAATGTATCAGCTACAAATGTCTTTTTACACATTTGTGGTCCTTTAGGATATTTGCAACCTATTGTTTTTATCTTTATGTTTAAATACCAGCAAATTTCAATACTATATATATATATATATATATATATATATATATATATATATATATATATATATATATATATATATATGTATGCAATATGTTATTTTATAGCCTGTATATCTGAATGACTTTAATGCACTGAACTATTCATTCTAAAAGAAGCACTAAACGAATTACATTTAATGTTATAACTCACACTGCATGCATATATGTAGGACCTGTATATTAACAGAAACTATTTACTGAAAAATATATGTTTCTATTTCTGTAGATTCATTTTTGTTTTCTGTCCATTATTAAAAAAAAGCAATGCAGACTTACCTTGCATGATGTGAGCTGAAATGTCTTTAACACACTATAGAGGTGGTCAGATCCTTCTAAAGAAGAAGCTGATCTCTGAACTTCGTTGCTGTGCCTGTTACTAGCTCTAGGGATTAGCTTTGATTAACTAATAGCTGACAGATGCGTGCTGAGGGAGAGAAGGAGGAGCATGTTTTTGTGTAATGTGCTATCCCTCTTTTGCAGCAGAGAAGTGTCATAGGGCAAGAGGTATGAATATGAGGAAAGCTGAAAAAAGTTTTGGTACAAAAAAAAAGACTTGCAATGACAGGGAAGTTCTCAATTTAGGTTGAAATCAATGAAGTGCTGAGAGTGTTATCTTTTAGTTGCATGTAGTTGCTTTATAGCATTTGAAGGTTTTAAAGATCAGACATATTGTGGATTGCTTTGATGTTCTTGCATCTGCTGACCTCAGCCCTGTGTTTAAAATGCCTTAGTAATTACAATGTTTACAAAGTATATGGGAGTGTTAAAAGGAAGCCAAGTCCTTATCTAAAATGTTTTTCAACAAAAAGCTTAAATGGAGACTTCACATATACAGTATAATGGATATATGCCATCTAACCAGAAAAATTCAATGGGCAAATATTTAAGTGATTTTTTTGCCTTCTTTTTAATTCAGTTAACCTAAGTGAAAGCCAATCAGATTTTTTATAAAACAAGAACAGTATCATATGTCAGCATTCTGTCTGACACTATAAACCCAGAAATGCTGTTTAAATGTATTACTTTCACTCAGTGCAATAATTTATATGTTTAAATGCTTAGCAATTAAAACATCATTTTAATTTTACCTATTATCAATAAATCTCTTTAGATAGAAAAATATGAACAATAAATCATTTTAATGTTTGATTAAAAGAGAAAATTTCAGTAAAGATCCAAGCAAAAGTACATTTGTGCATTTACATTATAGTATGCCATACAATTCAATTAAGATTTAGTTTACTTTTATTAAGCCAGTTGCAAGTCCAGTGCACTATATACAGTAATAACAAATTTAATAGGAAAAATTAAATGCACCAAAACCAAACATATAAAAAGAGAAACATCAGGTAGTATGTATATTTATACTGTATATACACCCCCATAATTCACTGGGGTTACGTTCCTAGAGCACCCACGAATTGTGAAAAACCGCGCCTTTTGTATGTGGGTAAAAAATGCCTTTTAAATGCCTATTTTTATAGTTTAAACCCTAAATACAGTATGCCCCCAAAGCTCTTTAATTTCGTTGCAAACTCAGCTTAATACATTGCCTAAAAAATTACCTTAATACATTACCTAAAAGCAGAAGGTAAAATTAAACCCGTATACTGTACAGTACTGTACTGCTATGTCTCCCGCGGTGCTAGAATGTAAAATACCGATGTTACCGCTATACGTACTGTAATTCATGTAAGCATGTTTTCTTTGGTATGTGCTGTCATTTTGTTTGTTATAAGTAGAATAAATACATCCATCCATCCATCCAGTTTCCAACCCGCTGAATCCAAACAGGGTCACGGGGGTCTGCTAGAGCCAATCCCAGCCAACACAGGGCACAAGGCAGGGAACCAATCCCAGGCAGGGTGCCAACCCACCGCAGGACACACACAAACACACCCACACACCAAGCACACACTAGGGCCAATTCAGAATCGCCAATCCACCTAACCTGCATGTCTTTGGAGTGTGGGAGGAAACCGGAGCGCCCGGAGGAAACCCACGCAGACACGGGGAGAACATGCAAACTCCACGCAGGGAGGACCCGGGAATCGAACCCAGGTCCCCAGGTCTCCCAACTGCGAGGCAGCAGTGCTACCCACTGCGCCACCGTGCTGCCCAGAATAAATACATAATAATTTAATTTAATTAAAATACAGTAAAATGTACGGGTACTGACCAATGATGAATGATATTGATGATGATGATGAAGTAGCTGTGCAGTACGATGCAGAGGATTTAAAATTCCTTGGGTGGCACCTCTTCTTCAGGCACTTCAGGAGGAGTCGTATCTTTGGACGGGTCTTCTTCTGGTGGGGTTTCGTGCTTTTCTTTATTGGTTTCAGGAACATTGTGATGGGAAGTTGCTACATTGTCTCCTGTAGCGAACTGCTGGTACAATTTCCGTGCTTTCTCATGGATGATGTTACCGTCCAAGGGGATGTTCTTCTTCCTGCAGTCGGTGAGACTGCCAAGGCAGATTCCATCCTTACAATATTTTTATTCCTTATGGTCGTTACCTTTTTGGTACTATCACAGAAACTTACAGATACAGTACTCCAGATCGCTGCTTCGTTCTTCTTTATGTAGCGTGTGGTGCTTTCATTAATGCCATAGTGGCGCACTACTGCAGCATAACTTTTTAGTTCCTGGAGTAAATCCAGTAGTTCAACCTTCTCTTGGAGTATTTTAAACTTCGTCTGGCGCTTAGGCTCAGTGTAAGAAGCCTTAGAAGGTGCGGGGCGTTTTGCCGACATCTTGTGCGTTTAAGAATAGCAAAATGAATACAATAACAAAAAGGAAAGCACAAGGACACTCAGCTGGAGACGCATCACAGGGCAGCAGTAAGGAGAAATAAATAACGCTCTCAGATTGGCTACTTTTACCATCCCAAACCACGTTTCCCTCAGCGGTTGCTTTCTGTTCTCTCTACAGTACAGTATTGCCATGAAAAAGCCATAAAAAATTGCAGAGAATATGTGTGCTTCCCGCTAACAATTAATAGGTTCTAAGGAAAAATCCGCAAACGACTGAGTCCGCGAATCCTGAACCGTGACTTCACGGGGGTCTACTGTATATAATTAACGTATCCATACAAACTATAAGCCCAGATTTCCAATTTTGTAGGACAGTTACACTCTAATACATCTCATTCAGTATACAGATAGCTACATTTTCATTCATGTGAAATTAATTATGAGATATTCTGCATCTAGACATTGGACAGGATTGTGGTGTTGAGGTTAGTGTTAATTGTTCACAGCTTTTGGGAAATGGGGTACATTTCATAAACTGGTCACTGACAGCATGACATTTTTACATTCTCCCTCTGCCCACATGATTTTGCAGGCTCAAAAATATGTTAGGTGGTTTTGGATTTTGAAAATATCTGTTTGATACCAAATGAAGGTTTGCTGTAGAATTGTACAATTCATCATGAGTGTTTTGTTTAATGTCACCTTTTCAATTGCCATAAATAATTAAATTTGGACATACAGTCAAATGAATCTGTAGGGTATTGAAACCACATAAAACTCTTTAAAAATAAATTACATTGGGTATATTTTGCTCTTTGATAAACTGTTAATGGAGTCATTGTTTTAAAGAAGGAGCAGCATGGAAGTTCCAGTGGCAATGCTGCTGCCTCATAGTTTCAGATTCTTGTGTGGAAACCCTGGCTAAGGCACTAGTTGTGTGAAGATTGCACATTGTCGTTTCTCAACATACTATTTTTTCTGCATTCTCAGGTTTCTAAACACATCCCAAAAAGATGAAGGCTAGACTGATTTTAGCTTGACTGGTATCTCTAAATTTGTATAAATGAATGTCTAGCATTACATACAGCACAGGATAATTTCCTGCATTGTGCCTTTTGCTTGCAGGCTCTGACTCTTCTGAGCATTTGGAGTAAGTCACTTTAGAAAATGAATGATGGGTTAAAGGAATTTTACTAGTTCATTTTTTTTAGAAGCTGATTACTATCCAACTGTTACACTCTGTTGGATGTATTCATCATTAACATTTGTGAGGCGCCATCTATTGGAATGAATTTCATAATGGATGTGTAATAAAATGCATTTCATTTTGGCACATTACAAACATTAGCACCGCTGTTGAGAGTCCTGTAGCAAATGCCATATAACTGAAGCAGCAGATAAACTGACAGTGTAAGTAAAGTACATTTGAGTAGAAAACATAGAGGAAGAATAAAAGAATGATAGGAGGAGTACTAATCTCAATCATGTCCATGAAACATTGTGGTGATGTGTCATTAATGTAGCAAAATAAATGGCAGGAATAAATTGTGGAAATAAATGACAAATTGTATCAACATCTGTATAGAAGACATGTTGGATTGAAGTTAATCTATGATGAATTTGTTTATTTAGATTTAAACGCTAGACTGGTGATTCCCAACATGGGGTGCACGCCTCACTGGGGAGCAATTAGATTTTTTAGGGGGGCAATTTGAGAATTTAGGTATGTTAAACAATTTATAAAATGAAAAAAACAAATTCACTGTTAAAAATGATAGAAAAAAAACATTTTATTTTTATTTTTTGCAGAGACATTTATATATTTATATAAACATAGAAGGGATAGTGAAGAACCATTTCATTTATGATTTTACAACCAGCTTGGGTTTTTCTACATAGAAATAATTTTTACCATTAAAATAATATGAATTGTAACAGTGATTATAAAATTTTGCAATATAACAAAAATATAAAATTATCAAAATATTACAGAAAAAGCTGTCATTAAAGTTATTTTATATTTATGAATATCATGTCTCTTATTATACATTTTCAAAACTGTATTTGTTGTAGTTTCATCCATCCATCCATTTTCCAACCCGCTGAATCCGAACACAGGGTCACGGGGGTCTGCTGGAGCCAATCCCAGCCAACGCAGGGCACAAGGCAGGAAACAATCCTGGGCAGGGTGCCAACCCACCGCAGGACACACACAAACACACCCAGCACACACTAGGGCCAATTTAGAATCGCCAATCCACCTAACCTGCATGTCTTTGGACTGTGGGAGGAAACCGGAGGGCCCGGAGGAAACCCACGCAGACACGGGGAGAACATGCAAACTCCACGCAGGGAGGACCCGGGAAGCGAACCCGGGTCCCCAGGTCTCCCAACTGCGAGGCAGCAGCGCTACCCACTGCGCCACCGTGCCGCCCTTGTAGTTTCATATTACTTCATATTATATTATTTTTATTTAACAATTTCTTAGTGATTTCTTTGTCAGTACTTCAACTATCCTTTCCCTCTTTTGTTTCCATGTTCTTTGGAAGCTTGTTTAGACCAAATTAATGACATTTATGGGCTTCCTCCACATGAGTAGGAGTTCACTTTTTGAATAGGTAATAATAAGAATAAGGTATATGTTACAGTGGGGGACATCATGATTTTAGGGAGGCCTAGGTGGGGCATGGCCACAAAAAGGTTGGGAACCACTGCTCTAGACTCATAGTTCAAGGATTTATTGCTAGCCCAAAGAGGAGTGACTAGATACCAGTACTGTGTAGTGTGAGATATGAGGAAAGAATGATTCCATTCCATCTGAACTAGTGTGGTGCTGAGGTGTCACCCGTCACATGGCTGCACCCGGGCCCTAATCTGAGATCCTGAGGTGGTTTGTCATGTGGTGGGCGCAGCAATGCGCGGTATCAGCATGTGTTCCTAACCTCTCTTTTTGTTCTAGTATTTAGCATGGCATAATACATTGGACATGGTTATTGTTGTTACTTCACAGTTCTTGAGTGTTCGTATCCTAAAATGCACACTCTGTGGAATTTGCATGTTCTCCCAGGGTTCAAACATCTTGAAATTGGATGTATAGATAAACTGAATTAGTTTAATTATTGTCTGCTAAACAAATGAAACTTTTAGAAGCATATAGATATCAACCATTCAAAGTGCTGTCGACTCTTCATGTACAGTATAATATATGTCCAGATGAAATTGAAAAGCAACAAAACTGAGAGGGCTCTGCTTTTCTTTGTTTAGTGTTCAGTGACCTGTGGAAAGGGGATTAAGCATCGAGAGGTTGTTTGCATCAGCCAGGGTGAGCTACCTGCAAAGGAGGAAGATTGCAAACACCTGGCAAAACCTCGATCACACAAACCTTGCAGGTCGGGCAGGTGTCCCAGCTGGAAGGCTAATACATGGAAGGAGGTAGGAGTATTTTAAGATATGAAAAGCATGTTCTCTCCTGTATTTTCCATAGTGCAAATTCTACTAATATAATAAAACTGCTTGTAAGTGTTCTTGATGAAAGGTTTGTGTTTGCTACAGGTCCTTCCTGCTCACAGACTTGTGTCGCAATGTTCTGGAGAGTATAATAAATGGCTTAGCCTGGTGAGCTAAAGGAAGAACCCTTTAGCTGAGCATATTTTAGTCAGACTTCTTCAGTGCAGGGTGACCTGTTCAGTACAACAAGCCCACTACTTAACTGCAACAATATGCTTTCTTCTTAATAATATGAAAAAAAGTAATGTATTATATCAAATGGTGATTTTGAATTTGCAGAGGAAATTAAGCATTGTTGTTTTAAGAGGGAACCAGTCCTCTAGCTGATAGGAAGAAAGTTATTGATTTTGAGGATTATGATATTTTGAAAAACACATTTCTATACTAACTATACAGAAATGCTTGTACAAATCTGCTCAAACTGTACACATTCTTTGAGTATTGTTTGTCTTAAATTCTGAAACAATTTTTCTCCTATATGATTTTATATACTATACAGGACCAAAACTAGTTTCCCTACGAAAGGCAAGCTCCCCATGCTTCCCATGTATATCAATATTCAATGCCCTATATTGCATCAGCCCTGTTCACTCTAGTGGACAAATCAAAGCTAATCTGAAATTCCGGAAGAACATTGTTACACTAATGAAGAAGATTATTTAGTGATTAAGAGCTCAATTGAATCAAAAGCTAGCAGATACTGTAGAGCTTCAGGCCAAGGTTTACTGACTCTTGACCTAAAGAATCTATAGCCTATTTAAATGGCATTGATAAACCTTTCCTTTGGCGATCCTTCTTCCCACAGCAGTTAAGCAATGCTAAAGCAGCAGCATTTCTTCAAATGTATTTTTGCAGTGGGCATCTGGAGTTAAGTAGTCAAATATGTGCTGTCCGTGTTCTGTATGTGAATACTTACTCACATGTTCTTTGTAACCAGCAATTCTGTGCTTTTGCACATTCCAAGGAGGGGGATGGTAGGATGCTAGAAGCTTTTCTGCTCTTATGTTATGATCTCTGAAAGTAACCTCTTCAAGTGGTGGGTACATTTGTATAATTCAGAAAAAGACCTATTATAGCCTTTTGTCAGGTTATCGACTGCTGTCTCAACTGTCAACAGTTGTGCATGCATATGGTGTGGGTGCTTTTAAAGCTGTGTGAACGAGACAACTCTCAAAGATTTTGTAATAGTCCTAGATCTTCATTATAGGGGTAGGAGGATTAAAAGAGTGCACCAAATGCATGACTGAAAGGTTGAACAGCAGATCTCAAAAAATGTACTGGTTGTCAAAAATCAGTCTTTCTTTAAAAACTGTACTAATTTAAGCAACTATAAAATCAGTATGTACATGTACTGTACATGCAAATGTGCTGTACAACAAGTACAAGGTATTTGCTTGACCATAATATATTACTTTTTATAGTGTCTTGGCCAAGCATTTTTTGAAAAACAAGAACTTCTACATTTTATTTTAGTATGGTAAAGTCTAAAAGAGAGAAACTGGAGCAGCCTTTAAGATTAGAGACAATCAAGGAACAGTGGAGCAGGCTTAGAAACATTTTACATATAGTGCAGGAAATGTTATTCTCAAAATATAGTAGTGGTAATAATTTTTACCAGTGCACATCAGTCATATTGTGTTAATTTAGAGTCAATAGTCAGCCTGATTCATGTGTCTTTGAGATACGAGAGGAAGGCAGAAAAAATCCAGGCAGACATGGAAAGATAATGCAAAGCATAAATATGTTCAGATAAGGAAGACAGAGATTTAGAGATTATATAATTATACTTTTTAGCCCTGGTGCCATAAAGTGACAGATACAGTATATTGTATGTTAATTATTAGCACATACAAGTGAGAATTTGGAGGTACTTGTAGGAGTTCTGGGTGGCATTATGAACTCCTGAGGCTGTACTGCTAGAATTTCGTCTGGTAGACCTAGATATTCCTGTTCCCGCCCAGCATCAAAAATCATACTTGTGCGGGTCAGAAAGGCAGTCCTCTCCGTTATGCTTTTAATATATTGCACCAGGAATATTTAGTCACCTCTGGTGACTGGTGGGAATATACTTAAACTTATCACATCACATATTTAATCAACAAAAATAACATACAGTATAGACCTGTAAAAATACATATAAACCAGGTTCATAAAACCTGACTGTTGATATGGACGGTTTTATAATAAGTCATTTGTGTTGTTTGCTATTTAAATATGCATCAATATCAATAGGGAAGGAGGAACTGAACTAGATTTAAGAATATCATAATGGTGCAATTGTCTTTTAAGTGTACCTGAGGGCTAGGGTAGTGTCTGCCAACTATACTGGAATGCTTATTTTGGCCAAAAATGTGGCCTGAGCTTTAAGGCAGCAGTGCTAACCTCTGCACCACCATGAATTTAATAACAAAAGATGCAAAAGGACCAATGATCATAAACAAAATACAACAATTCGTCATTAGCTAGCAAGAAGTTTAAAATATATATATATATATATATATATATATATATATATATATATATATATTTGCAGCTGGAGATCCACAAAGGGAGAAAAAATGAATCACGTATCATAAAGTAGTTTTTATTCCTGAGCTTTCAACCCCTACCAGGGGTCTTCATCAGAGGATAATGCTTAGACTTACAAGAATCAAAGGCAGTATGTTCGTGGGGAGGGGGGGGTTCTGGGTTGTATAGTTTATTTATTATGTACATGTTCTTCTTAAGTTAGCATATGCTGGATTTATGTCCAAGTGTCTGTTGATGGCGTTTTCATTTGATAGCCAAGACTCGGCCAACTCTCTGGCACTTTTAGTACTGGCCTTAAATTTTACTTTTACATTGTCCCAGTTGAATGTATGTCCTGTTGATTTAGTATGTGCATAGATCAATGATAGTGAGTCCTTTCTTCTGATGGCGGTGCGATGTTCCTGTACACGTGTTGAGATTCTTTTTGAAGTTTGTCCTATGTATACCGCTGTGCAAGAATTGCATGGGATACTATAAACTGCGTTTCGTGTTTCTGCTGTCGATTTCTTGTTTTTGGCATTAAAGAGGACTGTGTGCAGATTGTTCGTGGGTTTGTGTGCTATTCTGACGCCCCACTTGGTCAGGATGCACGCTGTACCTTCTGAGACCTTGTGGTGATAAGGGGAGTGCGTGCCAGGTGGGGTGGGGGTTCTGATTTAAGTCGATTGTTTGCTGAGTTATTTGGCGTCTTCTGTGTAAGCTCCATATATATATGGTTGAAATAGTTTTTACTGTCAAATAATGCAAAGAGTACGTGTCACATGTTTTGCCCTAATTCTGGGCTCATCAGGCGTACACACTCACTGCACCCCCCTCTCGGGGAATCAAACCTCGGACGTCAGCGCTAGAGGCGAAGCCTCTAACGTTGCGCCACAGTGTGTGGTTCGTTCATTTGACAGCATGTAGATCAGGGTTATATATTACATTAACAAAGTTCCAGTCTTTGGGGCATTGGTTGGCTCTGTACTCTGAATTGGCATTTCCCTTTCTGAATTCCAGAGTTCAGTAGTAAATGTGTGTGTACCAATGCATACTGGCACACCCACATAGCCTGTGGTGCCATCCCAGTTACTACCTAATATAGCTACATAAGGAAGAGCATAACATACTTAAGCCAGCGGTGAACACACGACATACAATTAATCTCGGCAAAACAACAAATTATTTTCATAAAATTCTCATTTAGCCAGCTAACACATCACTCAAATGAAAATACTGAGTTTTTTTTTTTTATAATTTTTTTTTAACATGTGGAATGTAAATATAGCAGGAATACCAGTTAGGAAATGATGTCATGTATAAAGTATGACGTAGAGTATGCGTAAAGTACGCCTGTAGTGTTATCCCCATCCAACATCCAATTTTTTAACTGTTTCTACAATAAAATATTTTTACTTAATTTGTTATTTTATGTGCCCAGCTAAGTGCAATGTGTTGTTTTGCTTTTCACTAATAAATCCTGAAAGTTTTTTTATTACTTAAAAATGTGTGCAAACTTTTAAAATGAAAGTAAATGCAAACAATGTATTAAATTATTTTTTACTTTCCCTCAAGGCTGTAATAGGTTATCTTTCGTTTTTGGGGGTAGGGCAATTAAGACATGCTCTTGGCATGCAGAGCTGATGGGCCAGTAGTACAAGCAAAAAAGATTCAGACACCACTTGGCATAGCCTTGGTAGTTATAGTACTCAAAAAATGTGTGGTGGTTCTACTGTTGAAGGTGGCCTGTTCATGAATTACCTCCAGCTAGATGTTATTGAGGAAGTTTTTGTGCACGAGGTGTGTTGCTGGGCAGAGAGCTAAAACAAATTGAGAAGCTAAAACTAGTGTTTTCTCATTCCAGAAAATGTTATTTTCTGCTGTTTCCATCACTATATATTTTCAATAGATGCACTTTACATAATGTATACAGTGCATATGTTCTTTGTGCATCACTGTGAAGAATAATAAAATGCTCGTAGATATTCTTTGCATAACACCTAGCCCTCATTTCCTTTAAACTTGCGCTGAGCACCTTAGTAGGTCTGGGTCCAGGGTTCTTAATTCTCTTCTTGGCATTACTGTCATTATATCTCACATTCATTGGTTCCTATAGCTTCATTTAACAGAAAACACTATAAAATTAATCTTTCTTTTTATGACATTGCCTCTGTTAGTTGAAATATTACAAGTAGAATGCAGTTTTACCCTAACAAAATAAAATCTCACCCTTTTTCCTACAAATGCATTCAGTACTCAAACCCCTTCTCATTCACTAGTTAACTTACATAATATTTAAATGACAGAAACCACTCTCCATTAGGTTCTTAACCCAATGTTCACCTTACTTAGTCAAATAAACGTATATACATGATATGTACATGAGCACCATTGATTATTCAGTAATATTCAATTTAACCAAAGATAAACAGCATAATTATGTACAGTATATATATATATATATGTATATATATATCTATATATATATATATATATATATATATATATATAACATGTTAATATATTAATATAAAAATTAAACTTAAATGTTAACAGATGTCATTGTATGTATTTTTTATAAGTGCTCAGTCACCTGTGGTGTGGGAGTTCAAAAGCGAGACGTCTTCTGCAGAATAAAGAAAGTTGGACAAGTTTCTGAAGCACTATGCAATCCTTTCACTCGACCTGCAATTGAACAGCAGTGTCACTCTTCAGATTGTTCATACTTTCAGTGGATTACCAAAGAGTGGCAAGATGTAAGTAAACATGTCTCCATACAACATATGGTACAAATCTTTGAAAATGTAAACTGCTTCTTACACTATGTGTGAACAAATACACTGTTTATTTTAGCAATGGTTAATCATTTAATCTTGTTGTTTAAGAGATTATCTCAGTTATAATTAGCATAGATATTCTTTTTCTGTATTGTTTTCAGGCATTAAAATAAATATCTGATTAGTTTGAGACCAAATTGGAGTGGGTCACATATCATCTGGTATATTTCTCTGCCCTCGTTCAAGTATAAAAAATGACACCCCAAAGCACTACAGTG
Organism: Erpetoichthys calabaricus; assembly: GCF_900747795.2. Classification (NCBI taxonomy): domain Eukaryota; kingdom Metazoa; phylum Chordata; class Cladistia; order Polypteriformes; family Polypteridae; genus Erpetoichthys; species Erpetoichthys calabaricus. The sequence goes on from NC_041394.2 coordinate 200,647,818, forward strand.
GCCAGTGTTGGATATAATTATACTTCTCTCTTTATCTCTGATTTTGTCCCTTGATATAAATTCATATACTGTACTTATTATTTACCCTTTATTCATTGTCCTTATCTCCTTTAAACATCCAAAAGAGTAAAGCTGATGTTTTTTGTGTTTCAGTGTGCAGTTGCCTGTGGTGAGGGGGTGAAGACTAGAAAAGTAATCTGTGTTGATCTGGTTATGAATCAGGTGACTGACAGCCACTGCAGCTCTTTGCCAAAGCCACCTTCCTCACAGAGATGCAAGGCTGTGCCTTGTGAATATGCATGGATTACAGGAGACTGGTCACAGGTACTAAATCTTTTTCTTTCCTGTTTTATTGCTTGGAAATTTGTTTTTTAAACAACATGAAGCAATGCTTGAAACTACATAGTTAATTTTGTATGAACTAACTTAGGTATGCTGTTAATGTAAATATGCAATTCAGGAATTTGGGAAAAAGTTTATTATAATAAAGTCATCTTGATTGCACAGTGGTTAGTTCTGCTACCTCACTGATCCAGTGTTCTGGATTTAGATGTCATGCATGGTTATTATCTGTTTGGAGTTTGAATATTCTTCTCATGTCAGCTTGGGTTTTTCTCATGGTGCTCCATTGAGCCAGCCACATCAGAAAGATGGGTGTCTTAGGTTAGAAGTGTTGGTGTGTCCATGTGTGAGCCCAGAGATTATTCAGGGCTGTTTCCTGGCTTTCAGTCAGCATTGTCTGAATATCTCCCCATGAAACTGAATTGGATTGAGTCAGTTTGAGAAAGTTTGTGCCATTATAGTATAGTCACAGCAAAAACTGATTTCTTTTCTCTGCACTGTTTTTTTTTTAATCATTTGTTTACTTTTTTATTAATTTATTTGTATGAATATGAATTTACTATGTCATATTCACATTTTCACTTTGGTTATTCACTTCATCCTAATTAGGTACTACATACCTGTAGACCTGAACCACAGATATGGCAAACATTTTACAGTTTGTAGATAGATAGATAGATAGATAGATAGATAGATAGATAGATAGATAGATAGATAGATAGATAGATAGATAGATAGATAGATAGATAGATACTTTATTAATCCCAATGGGAAATTCACATTATCCAGCAGCAGCATACTGATACAATAAATAATATTAAATTAAAGATTGATAATAATGCAGGTGAAAAACAGACAATAACATTGTATAATATTAAATGTTAACGTTTACTCCCCGGGTGGAACTGAAGAGTCACATAGTTTGGGGGAGGAACGATCTCCTCAATCTGTCAGTGGAGCAGGACAGTGACAGCAGTCTGTATATATTATATATATTATAATGAAAACCTCACATGATTGAAATGTTCTAGCAACGGTAAACTATAAATGTTCTGTCCTAATATGAAAAATTCCTATCCTGTGCTTTATAACTTTATTTCATCATACTAATAATGTATGTATGCATATCTGCATAAATGTGGCAATGATTAGTGCTGCTGTCTCAAAACACCAGGCACTGGGTTCAAATTCCTGGGCCTGTTATTGTCTGTGTGAAGGGGTGTATTCTCACCATGTCCTTGAGCATTTTTATTTATTTGTTTGTGCTGCTCTGGTTTCATTCCACTTTATAAAGATGTGCATTTAAGGTTATTTTGTGAAATGTATATTTTCTTGGTAAGAATTCTTATGTGAGAATAACCTGCGATTGACTGTTCAGATCTAGTCGTGGCTATTTGTTGTGATTTTGGTGTTTCCAGGATAGAATTTGCAAATATCAGGTTCAGCAAATAGATTGATACATGAAAATATTAACAATTAGCATGTTTTTGATTGGTCTCTCTACTTCCTGATTTTAATATTATCTAGACAAAGTAAATTCAGTAATGTTTCTAATGTTAAATATTGTACTGTAGATATAATTCTTTCCTGTATAATATTTTATTGTATGGCTTTACCAAGGAAAGCTAATGCATGTTGAATAGGCAATATGTATACAATACTGCCTAGCGATAATACAAAAAGACAATTGTATTTTTCATAAACCTGTCAAGGTAATGAATGTGATGCATGATGCTTCTCTTGCTGCCACATTCTTTCCCTAGTTCTGTCTTGTGGAGAGTTGTTCTTCTGTTTGTTTTCAGTGCTCTGCAAGTTGTGGTCAGGGAGTCCAACAAAGGATGGTGTCATGTTCTGAAGCACACACCACTGTGGACCATTATTCATACGACTTGCAGCTGTCTTCTTATTCGAAATGCCCTGGACCTGCTCCACCTAATACACAGGAATGCAACCTTCAGAAATGTGTCACTTCTGCCACTTGGGAAATAGGACAATGGAGCAAGGTAATGCTAAATGGCAGCTGTTTTATAAAAAAAAAATCCTCCAAGGATTTGCAACATTCTGTTAACATAATCTAATAGTTCTTTTACTAACTTTACTTTCATTCATTTTGAATTTTTTTTAATAGTTCATCACATAAGTAATTTAACCATATTGTTTATCACACTAAATAAAACATAAATGTTGAAAATATTTTAAAATAAGTGGTGGCATTATAGTGAACTAAGCATCAAGATAAATAGGGTAAATAGTGACTGTAGTCATAAGGAGTAGTCCCTGTTTGGCATATCAGCCAGATGAACTCATTTCATGTGTTTTTTTTTGTTTCTCTTTTGGTTTTGACACATTCTTGTGTCTATCCATCCATTATCCAACCCGCTGAATCCGAACACAGGGTCACAGGGGTCTGCTGGAGCCAATCCCAGCCAACACAGGGCACAAGGCAGGAACCAATCCCGGGCAGGGTGCCAACACACCGCAGGACACACACAAACACACCCACACACCAAGCACACACTAGGGCCAATTTAGAATCGCCAATCCACCTAACCTGCATGTCTTTGGACTGTGGGAGGAAACCGGAGTGCCCGGAGGAAACCCATGCAGACACGGGGAGAACATGCAAACTCCATGCAGGGAGGACCCGGGAAGTGAACCCAGGTCCCCAGGTGTCCCAACTGCGAGGCAGCAGCGCTACCCACTGTGCTGCCCTTCTTGTGTCTATTTTTTACATTTTCTCTTTGTACCTGATCTCTCATTTGTTATATTCATAATGATCTAAAAGAAAAGTTCATTCAGACAGGATAATTAACTGTGTAGGAGATGAGCAAACTTTTTTGAGATTTTTTTTCAACAGAATTGTCAGGAACAGCTAAGTGTCTGATACACAGAGGGTCATAAGATCTTTTGCTAAAAGCCAAAATGCTTTTATTGTTTCTTTTAATTGAGTGAGTGCAAAGTCTTTGTTAATTGTTGTTATATGCGGTTTTAGGGCCCATTCACACTAGAGTGCTATAAATTTCCAGTGTTTGTTTACGCAATGTTTCAAGTTTTTAAATTCCGTTTTACCAGTGTTTTTCAGTTTTGTGTAGTTTGTAGGCTTTTTCCAAGTCTTTTCCAGTATTTTCTTCAAATGTGTTCAAAGAACTGTTTTGTAGGGAAAATACGACTGACATCATTTCCATTTAACATTTATTGTGAGGTGTTTTAGCTTCGTGCAGTTAGGAGACACGGGTTCGCTTCCCGGGTCCTCCTTGCGTGGAGTTTGCATGTTCACCCTATATCTGCGTGGGTTTCCTCCCACAGTCTAAAGACATGCAGGTTAGGTGCATTGGCAATTCTAAATTGTCCCTAGTGTGTGTTTGGTGTGTCTGTGTGTGTGTGTGCCCTGTGGTGGGTTGGTGCCCTGCCCAGGATTTGCTCCTGCCTTGCTCCCTTTGTTGGCTGGGATTGGCTCCAGCAGACCCCCGTGACCCTGTGTTAGCATATAGCAGGATGGATAATGGATGAATGGATGGAGATGATTATTGTGTCTCCAGAGTGTCACCTATGAGTTTAATGCTTGTTAATCATAGCAATCACAGCACTGAAGAGAAGATGTCATTAGCATCATGAGTACAGATATTGGGTTCATCCTATTCTGCAGCAAAGGTTGTTTAGAGGACAATTATGGACTCTACAAAGAACTCAGGCAGCATCCTGAAAAATTCTGGGATTGCACACGGGTATTTGATATAGATTATGGTTATTGATATAGATGTTTTGAAACAGTTTGAACTGGTGGCACAGCAGACATTGTTCATATTGGGAGCTTGGGTTGGGGATGTAAAAAGTGAAGGAATTTTATATACTTCACAGCACTTGAAGCATTAAATCTATTTTCTTAATTCAGTGGTATTACTGACACATTTCTGGTAATAAGTGTTAAAATAGGTAGTCATCTAAATGTCAACTAATCAATAGTGGATTGATCCACACTTACTAATACCTATCAAACCAGAAATGAACCATGCAAACCCCATAGAGTGGTGGTCTGAGTCTGGAACGATAGCTCTGCACTACCATTCTGTCTATATGTTAAAACATCTGTACTAAACTTAGTAAATGTAAACTTGATTAGAGCTAAATGTATACCTGTAACTTTTGATCAGTTTTTGTCACTTGATTGCGAACTTCATGTGTACTTTATCTCTCCCACAACAGATGTCACTAGACGAATGAAGTATGCACATCTTAATTTTGATCAGCTGCTTCACTCCTGGCTCATCCAAAATGAGCAGTGACGCCCTATAAAAATTCTACAGAAATGCTGTTTTTTTCCCAACATTTTATGAGCATTGCCATTCATGTCAACTGAACAACAGATCTAGCTGAAAATGCTCAAAAACTGCTGCATACTTAGATGTGTGTAGCACTGTTGACAATATTGGCAAGTGACTTTACAAACTGCTTAGGAGTGTTTTGATAGATCTTTAAAATGCTGGAGAAATGCTTACAGGTGAATGGGTCCTTAAATCTCAGACATTTCTGCTAGCGGGCAGGAATCTATTAAAACTGTATTATCATGATTGCATGCATTGAGAATTGTCTGTGTTGGTTTATTTTTGAGTTTTATCTGTTTTCAGGGCATATGCAAACTCTGTGCGGCACATCTTAAGTCTGCTCTGTGCAGCACATCTGCTTGCCCTCTCCATTGTGTGTCGTGTGGCTTGAAAGAAATAAAACAGACAACAGTCGGCTGCCTCCAATTCTTTATTCCCTTCAGCACTCACACCCTGTCTCCATTTACACAAGTATAACTGTAACTATTTACATGGATGTTCGAAAAACAAAACAATTCACCTCACACAAAAATTTACAACGATAACAAAGACATACCTTAAATAAGCAACACTTAAAGACAGGGGTGTTACTCAGGGTCTCTTTTACTCCAACCGAAATTTAAAAAAAAAAAATCCATATGATTTTTGGAAATCACCAGGACCAGATAATATTTATCCTTGTGTTCTTAAGGAGGCAAGTGAGTACATATATAAACCTTTGACACATTTTTAGGAAGTCGCTGCGCACTGGAGAGATTCCGAAGGACTGGAAAATGGCAAATATCATCCCATTATATAAAAAGGGTGACAGGGCAGATCCAAGCAACTATAGGCCAGTAAGCTTAACATGCATCACAGGAAAATTAATGGAAGGAATTATTAAGCACAAGATTGAGCAACACCTGGCAAGGTCAGGAGTTATTCTGAACAGTCAGCATGGGTTCAGAAGAGGGAGGTCGTGTTTTACTAACATGCTGGAATTCTGTGAGGAGGCAACAAAAGGATATGATCAAAGTGGAGCATACTGTATGATATTATTTATCTGGACTTTCAGAAAGCATTTGATAAGGTGCCACATGAGAGGTTGGGAATCAAATTAAAAGAAGTGGGAGTTCAGGGTAATGTTTTTAGATGGGTGCAGAATTGGCTCAGGCACAGGAAGCAAAGGGTGATATTGCAAGGAACCTCATCAGAACTGGCCGATGTTAAGAGTGGTGTTCCACAGGGGTCAGTGCTAGGGCCGCTGCTATTTTTAATATATATAAATGATGTAGATAGGAATATAAGTAACAAGCTGGTTAAGTTTTCAGATGATACCAAGATAGGAGGATTAGCAGATAATTTGGAATCCATTATATCATTACAGATGGACTTGGATAGCATACAGACTTGGGCAGATTTGTGGCAGATGAAATTTAATGTCAGTAAATGTAAAGTATTACACATAGGAAGTAAAAATGTGAGATTTGAATACACAATGGGTGGTCGGAAAATCGAGAGTACACCTTATGAGAAGGATTTAGGAGTCATAGTGGACTCTAAGCTATCGACTTCCCGAGTGTTCAGAAGCCTTTAAGAAGGCTAACAGAATGTTAGGTTATATATGTAGCACGATGTGTGGGGTACAAGTCCAAGAAGGTTATGCTCAACCTTTATAATGCACTGGTGAGGCCTCATCTTGAGTACTGTGTGCAGTTTTGGTCTCCAGGCTACAAAAAGGACATAGTAGCACTAGAAAAGGTCCAGAGAAGAGCAACTAGGCTGATTCCAGGGCTACAGGAGATGAATTATGAGGAAAGATTAAAAGAGCTGAGCCTTTACAGTTTAAGCAAAAGAAGATTAAAAGGTGACATGATTGAAGTGTTTAAAATTATGAAGGGAATTAGTACAGTAGATCGAGACATATTTTAAAATGAGTTCATCAAGAACACGGGGACACAGTTGGAAACTTGTTAAGGGTAAATTTCGCACAAACATTAGGAAGTTTTTCTTTACACAAAGAACGACAGACACTTGGAATAAGCTACCAAGTAGTGTGGTAGACAGTAAGACGTTGGGAACTTTCAAAACTCGACTTGATGTTTTTTTGGAAGAAACAAGTGGATAGGACTGGTGAGCTTTGTTGGGCTGAATGGCCTGTTCTTGTCTAGAGTGTTTTAATGTTCTAATTTATTTTCTATTAAGATAACAAAATATTAAAATTGAAACTCAGAAAAATGAGGCTTTTGATTTCAATATCCCACAGACGGCAAAACGCTCTGAAGCAATAGCCATGTATATGGACCTTCCAAATGCTGTAATGATTTTAAATATAAAATAACTGCACATGCATTAAACAGGCTGCTACAGATAGTAATGTTGTGTCTCTCATATGAAAACGTTAAAATACGACAAAGCAAATCAAAATTATAAAGATTCAAGAGGGAGAGCTTGGAAAGCACATCTTACCCCTTCAACACACCACATCTGGCGCCCTCACTGAAGGAGCAGACACGCACAGTGCTAGGGTGCAACATCAATCAATGCCCCACAAAAACAGAGAGTGAACAATATAAATTAACCGGATCAATGATGAGTACTGATTTTGGGAAAGTTCACCAAATATATACCTAAAAAAAATTTAAACACTTGGCATTTTTGAATCCAGAACTATATACTTTTTTGTCTCGCTAATGCTGCTAGAATCCAGAAAACTCAGCATGAAGTTTTGTATATCATAGAAATCTTTGTATGAAATTGAGAATCTTTTGAAATTAAATTATGACACTATAGTATTCAAAGAATTCTCTACAAAAGTGATAAGTAAAAATGTACACAACAGAAAGCAACTGGCAAGATTACAAGCAGTATATTCAAGCACCAGTATGTGCCTCATATATCAAAACGGTCATTTGGTGCATATCACAATAGAGTTTTATATTGTATCTTATGTAAATGAGAAAATAAAATTACCAATGTCATTAACATAAGTTAATTTTCAAAGCTGCTTAGTCCAATTCAGGTTTTGCAAAGGGCTTGATCTTATTTCATGCAAGGCAGGTAATAATCTGGGTGTAATGAGGCAGTCCATCACACATGGGGCAATTTCAGAATTGCCAATGAACTTCACATGGACATAGAATCTCACAGGCACTGACAGACAGTTACCAGGAATGGCGTTCAAATCCAGAAAACTGGATCTGTGAACACAGTATTAACCGAATTAAGCCATATTATGTTACTATAAGAATATTCACACTGTAACCATTGCAGTTTTTCCCAATCAGATACACACTGTGACTGAATGAATATGCCAAGTAATCAATTGTGCATGCTAACACCCCAGAGTCATATACTGTTTCCTCACAATCAAAAGCACAGTCATCTGTTAGCACTGTTAGCAAATCTGATGCACTCATTCTACTAAACCCTCACACACTTCTCAGCCCATTAGCTCAGATTCCATTGTGACAACACTTTGTCCATTTGTAGAAATAACTCACCAATCAAAGTTCAGTTTACCTATGCACCAAACCACTTGTACAAGCACAATCAGCCCAAATTACCTGTAAGCATGCAAACATGACACAGTGACTTGGGGTGACAATGGAACAAGAAAGAACACAGAAGGGAAGACAGACAGGAAGATGAAGGGGGCTACGAAGAAAGCAAATCTTTTCATACTGTATGAGGAAAGAGCAAGAGCAACTGTGGTCAACATTGTCATTAACCGTGGCATGAAAATGTGTGAAGCTGGGCAGGGAGTACAGCTCAATTTGAGCCATTATAGTGTAGCTGGAATCATTACTGTAAGAATTACTGTAAGAATGTGCGTCATTATAGGCAGGATAGTGCATGAGCTTTCTGTTTGCCTCTGCTCTGTTTTCCCTTGAGCTTTCTGTACTTTATGGTATGCTAGACCACATACTTTAGGTATGATGCATTTTTTGTGTTTTTGTTCTTGAGGTTTATGTAGTACTGCGAGCAGTATTTACTGTAACAATTTTATTTTTCATCTATCATTACTGTATATGTGGATTTTTGCTTTTAGATTGAGATTATTTTGTTGTGGCACTAGCTGTTTTCTAATTTGTTTCTCACTGCGAACATTTTGTTTTGTGTGTGTGTGTGTGATTTTGACAGAATTATTTTGTTTTGAAGATTGTGTGAGTTTTACTTGCGTGTTTAAAGTTTTGGGAAAGTGCTATTTTCATATTGGGCTTCATCCATAATGTTTTGGGGGAATGGTATAGTATTCTGAGAATCTGATTAGGGAAAAACAGTAAAATACAACTGCATCTAAACAAACATGCAATTTCAGTTTGATAGTTATTGTGATACAGTAATCCCTCCTCCATCGCGGGGGTTGCGTTCCAGAGCCACCCGCGAAATAAGAAAATCCGCGAAGTAGAAACCATATGTTTATATGGTTATTTTTATATTGTCATGCTTGGGTCACAAATTTGCGCAGAAACACAGGAGGTTGTAGAGAGACAGGAACGTTATTCAAACACTGCAAACAAACATTTGTCTCTTTTTCAAAAGTTTAAACTGTGCTCCATGACAGGACAGAGATGACAGTTCTGTCTCACAATCAAAAGAATGCAAACATATCTTCCTTTTCAAAGGAGTGCGCGTCAGGAGAGAGACAGAGAACACAGCAAGCAGTCAAAAAAAAAATCAATAGGGCTGTTTAGCTTTTAAGTATGCGAAGCACCGCCGGTACAAAGCTGTTGAAGGCGGCAGCTCACACCCCCTCCGTCAGGAGCACAGAGAGAGAGAGCCAGAGAAAAACAAAGTCAAAAATCAATACGTGCCCTTTGAGCTTTTAAGTATGCGAAGCACCGTGCAGCATGTCCTTCAGGAAGCAGAGGCACACAGAAGGTAGCAACGTCCCTATCGTCTAGGTGTGCGAACAGCCCCCCTGCTCACACCCCCCTACGTCAGCGCAAGAGAGAGAGAGAGAGAAAGTAAGCTGGGTAGCTTCTCAGCCATCTGCCAATAGCATCCCTTGTATGAAAGCAACTGGGCAAACCAACTGAGGAAGCATGTACCAGAAATTAAAAGACCCATTGTCCGCAGAAACCCGCGAAGCAGCGAAAAATCCGCGATATATATTTAAATATGCTTACATATAAAATCCGCGATGGAGTGAAGCCGCGAAAGGCGAAGCGCGATATAGCGAGGGATCACTGTATTGCTTTATAAACGCATCAAACAATGTACTCACAAATTAAAGGAGGCAAAATGTTGAAAAGAATTGGAAAGACCCTGGTCTGTGGATACTGTGTGTTATTATTATAAATCAAATACCAATAACAGATGTATAAAAGGCGCTATATAGGTGCCCGACCCGGCACAAAGAGACAGGGGGGCACGCATAAAAATAAAACAAATATTTATTTTTCTTCAGCTGGGGGACACGTCTTCCCCGTGCCCCTCAGCCACAGCACAGTCCCACAAAGCACAAAGCAAAACAAAAGGCACACTATTGTCTTCACCACCACTCCTCCCGGCAAGAGTTGTCCTCCTCCTCCCGACTGTGGCTCCCAGAGTGATGGCTGCTGGCTCCTTTTATAGCTCACCCAGAAGTGCATCCAGTGATAATTAATCTGATTAAGGCTGCACTTCCAGGTGTGGCTGCAATACAGCCCACACAGGCTCAGGAAGCCATGCAGCTCCCCTTAGCAGTGGCCACGGAGCCCAACAGGAATTAGCTCCAGTGTAACACCCAGGGGAGTTGCCACCAAGTGTTCTGGGGGACATAGTGTGCATCCCATGGCTGCTCCCCCAGATCCAGTGTCAAAGGGGCATCCCGTCTGGGCATGGGACCTGGCCGTCCGCCACACAGATTAAAACATTATTATGTCTAAGCCAGCAGTCAGTTTCTACTGTGCATAGGTGGCTTTTGGTGTCAAGATCAGTAAATAAATTTGCATCCTGTTCTGAACTGATTATAATGAGTTAGCATTAATATTTTATTAAGCAACTCTATCACACTAGGGTAAACAAACATTTATTTGAATAAACTTACGTAATGTTCTGAAATGTACCTAGGCCTATTGAGTGTCACAGAGAATGGGAGCCTATTCTGATGACATCAGGCACAAGGCAGGGGTCAACTCAAAATGCTTTGCCAGACCATTTAAGGACCTAGTCACTCGTACTTATACCTACATAGGGTCTTTTAGAGGTGTTAATTAACCCACCACACTTACCATTGGGAAGTTCAAGTATGTACTCAGGGAGAATATACAACATTTACACAGGTATTCCCTGGACACTGGATTCATCAGGCAGTTACCCATAATGCTAATCAAACCTCTGTCACCACACTGTAAATATCCTAGGTACGTATGATGTGTGTAACCACAGAAATATGCAAAAAAAGCAATCCATAATTGTTAAAGTCTTATTGAGTAAATTTTAGTGTACAAATCCAAAATAAAATATATTTATTTATAGAGTATACTGTATTTTAGACAATTTACTTCTAGTTCCCTTTCTATTCACAAGTCATATAATTTCCTTTTAGTTTCACTCAAAAGCTTCTCTAAGATTTATAAGCATTTTAATTATTTCCATAATATTACTATTATCTGCTATGTACCATTACTTTCTCTAACTACATTATAAATAAAATAACATGTAATTATAATTTTTAGTTTAGTAAAGGTATTATTTGTTGGTCAAGAATCCAGTCTTCAATTCAAAAGGTGACTCCCATGAGGCTTCAGGTTTCCTGTTTATTATGTACGCTTATCATTCAGGAAGTACATATTTAACAATATTTTAACATTTTTTTTGGGGGGGGGGCAGAGTATTACTTTAAGTGGGTTAAGTATTATATTGATGGATGGTAAAATAGTGAAATTATAAGGATTTCGCTGTTTGCTTCTAATGTTTGGCTCATACATTAGGGGTTGTGTGAGTTTTTTGCTACACAGAATGAGTCACTACTTATCTGCCAGGCAAAAAAAGATAACATGATGTCATTCCAGTATATTCAGTCTTTTCCTTGTCATATCATTATAATTCTGGTTTGTCAGCATTTATAGCAGTGAAAGCATAACATTATCTTAAAGCTTGATTTTAGATTACAATTATGTTGAAATATTCTGTACTTCACTGATATTCACACTTAGCATTAATGGGTAGGTTACACTTACTATATTTATAGAAATACTAATACAAAGATGAATTTAATATAATGCATTGTTACAGAATATTACGTATTGAAGACATATTGTCTTATACTGTATATAAACATCTACGCTTAGAAGTGTGTACGTCTGTCCAGCCCGGAAGTCGGGCTATGGACTCCACCTCCTTGGATACGCAAGTAAGGCCAGCACATCGGCAAAACAAAACATCCAAAGAGAGAGTTACTTGCTTATCCGCTATTACAGAAGCGAGGTGAGCACATCAGCAAAATGGTATCCCTTTTACTTTTCCCCCCGCCACTAATATACAAGTGAGGCGAGCACGTCAGCAAAACAAAACCTCCAAACAAAGACACTCACTTAGCCGCTAATGTACAAGCGATGCAAGAATGTCGGCAAAACAAAATCACCTAGGAGAGAGATGCCCAGAGTAGTTCCTTTCAATTACCTGACATCTCTACATTTCAAATTTTTATCTGACAATTTCAATAGTTTCTAGGGCCCTGTGCTTTTTTACAGCACCGGCTTACATAGCTAGTATCAAATAAGTGTGATTACATGATAATAGGTTTATTCCAATCATACCCTTTGTTTCAACAAAACTCTATGCCTGTGCAGCATTTTTTTTTTTTCAATTTTATGCTGCCTTTCTGAGTTGATATGCAGTATTCAATTTCCGTAAGTCTGATATAACCAAGGATGTGGCAGGGCAGCAGGGAACAGTCAGCAAAAGACAGGCCAGAGATAAAAGTTAATGTAACATATCATAGAATAATACTAGCTATGTTACCAGGCTTCATCCAGGAAATTCCCTAGGACAACTGACATCGGTTATAGTGGAGTCAGTTAATTGGGTGTTTCAAAAATACTATGTATCTAAGTATATTTCTTTATGCAATATTTGTTTTTTTTTAACCAAATGCCAATATTATTAGTTCACTGGAGCTCCATATTCTTTAAAATGCTGCATACAATTGTCCATGAGTAAAACATTGGTGCCATAGATAAATTTGTGCTTTTCTTAGTGTCTGAACTTGGGTCTTGTTGATGATCATTGAAAAATAATATTTTACATGAAATTGTATTCTTTTAAATTCAAACAGGTAATTAGTAGTAATAATGGGGATCTTGTGTGTGAATATAATTTCTCCTGTAGTACATCTTGTAAAAATAGTATCTTAAATCAGATTTGAACGTAATGCTTTGATCTGTAATCTTGTACCATTACAAAGATTTGGAGGGTTTCCATCAAAGGCAATAAACTGTACACAGAACAGTGGTGAAATATAACTTATTATTACATACTGCATTGATATTTACAGGTTGCACATTCATGTGGCTCATGCCACATATTGATCATTTTAAGCATTTTACAGAAAAGAAATAATATGGTGAACTATGTACAGTGTCCATGTCCTATATGTTATGTCCATGGAAGACCCCTTTACTGAGCTAAACACAAGTGTTTAAACTTATCATGGTCCACTATACCAGCACTTCACTGTTTCTGCTTTGCGAACTGGTGCATACTGGCATATTGCGGTCTATGAAAGAATTACATGTATTTCACCACTAAGGGTGATCCGTCAACCACCATGTTCTTCAAAGCTGAGAGATGAGGGAGTACTGGGTGTACTTAAAGACACGACTTGCTAAGCACATCTTCTTTGAGCTTTGCAAACTTCTGTCCCTCCACTTAGCTTCTGATAGTGGCATTTATTTGCATAAAACATTTTTTTGCCCAGTTACAGCCTCAGCGCTTAGCTGTAAAAAATGATGCAGGCTTTACAATAGCCTACTTGCTACAAATATTATTGTCAAATAAATACCGACAAATGAAAAAATATAAATTGGCTAATCTTTTTTTCAAGATGTCACTAAATTTCAATTAAATCGGTCAAAACATTTTTGAGATTTTGGGGTATTTTGTTTTTCTACTATAAGGCTTTTTTTTATCCCTAAATATTGATACATGAAAACTTCCTTTCTTAGCAGATACATACTGCCCTAGATGTACCATCCTGCCAAAGTTCAGCTTTTAACTAAATTGGAAATAGTATTTTTGCTGTTAAGTGAGTGATTGAGTCAGTCAGTCAACTTTGAATTGTATATATATGTATACTGTGTATATATTGTATATACAGTGGAACCTCGGTTTGCGAGCATAATTCGTTCCGGAAACGTGCTCGTAGTCCAAAACACTCGTATATCAAAGTGAATAAGAAATAATGGAAACTCAGATGATTTGTTCCACAACTCAAAACTATTCATATAAAATGATTAATACAAAATATAAAGTAAAAATACATAAAACAAATTAACCTGCACTTTACCTTTGAAAAGAATCATGGCTGGTGTGAGTGAGTTTCTAAACTCTTGTGGGATTGCACCCAACGGGACGACACGCAGAAGAGCGTCCCAAAGCAATCGTCTCCCAGCGCTGTAGCAGTTCGCCGTAAAAGCGAATCCGAAAAGATCGCGGATATGCTATAAGCGCCTGCCGTCGATGGGAGATACAAGGAACATTATAAATGTGCAGGGCCCTGCCTGACTGCTGTGTCTGTGTATAAATAACCGCGCTGTTGCTGTTTCAAGCTGAATAAAGCTGGTGTTGCTAAAGTACTGAGACTCAGCTTCTTGTTTTAGGGTGCAAGACGGGGACTCGCGCGCAAGCACACACACACACACACACACAAGCGCACGCGTGCACACATATATACACACACACACAAGCGAGCGAGTGAGCACACACACACACGCGCGTGCGCGCACACACAGTCACAATGCTAATGCTGCAGTAAACAGTATACGCTCGTACGGATGTTGACAATACGAGTGAGGCACGCCGACTCAGACGGAGAATAGGAGACCCACAATCCCGCAGCGAGAGAGAGGAAAGAACCATCAGCTCAGTTGTGATCACATGACGCTCAGCAGACAAAGCGTATACATACTACTCGTACTGCAAGACCTCGCTCGTTTATCAAGTCAAAATTTATTAAAAATTTCTGCTCGTCTTGCAAAACACTTGTAAACCAAGTTACTCGCAAACTGAGGTTCCACTGTATATGTATATATATATATATATATATATACAGTAGATTTGCAGAAATTTGAACATACAAAACAAACATGAAATCAGTAATAGACTACACATAACCTGTCTTTGTGCTGCAAAAACACTTGTAAACCAAGTTACTCTCAAACCGAGGTTCCACTGTATATATATATATATATACAGTAGATTTGCAGAAATTTGAACATACAAAACAAACATGAAATCAGTAATAGACTACACATAACCTGTCTTTGTGCTGCAAATTTATAAAAGTGCCAGAAATTAATTAAATTAAAACAGACACAATAATACATTTATATAGTTAATGTTTGTTTTTTAATTCAATACATTAAGCAACCAAGAAGTGGAGAAGCCTGTCTGGGCTTAATACTGTCTAATAATCAGAACATACTGTAATACAAGATGTAAAAGTGATTAAACTATTAGGAGCAAATGATTGTAATATAAATCTTTTATGAGTTCTAGGACAGAACGTGTGTACAAAAACTAGAACTACTATATTTAGTATTGATAAGACCAACTTTTATAATATATAGCGTAGGCGTGAAGAAACATTACATTCGAAGAACCTGATTAGTCGGGACAGTTTTAAAGTTATTTTTCATGAAGAGTTCAGTCCAAAATTTAGTAGCAACAGCAAATTTAAAAGAAATCCTTAGTGGATAATGAATAAAGTGAGAAGGCTTCTTCAAAAAGAAAAAAAAAAAACTTTATTATTCTCCAAAGCCACTCTAGTACTAATCATAGGGCTTATGAGCACATGGAAGTGAAAAGGAAAGATACAAATGTCAAAATTCAGTTGGAGAAGACAATAGCTGTACATGCAAGAGAACTGTCAGAGCATTGGTAGAGTTAATTAAGAATACTAAGATTAAAGGTTACAGAGAGACAACTCCTGCTTTAGTTACAAAGACTGAAATCAAATTAGCATTTATAATCAACAAGTTATATACTGTATGTAAATGTTAATGCATATTTTTCAGAAACCATTGTATTCTCTGAAAAAAAGACTAGAAGCTAGCATGCATTGTCTTAATACATGGAAGCAGTAGTTGGTTTAATCCCAGTGATTACATGCAAGTTAGCTTAAAATCGAGTCACATGTGGTATCAAGGATACATGTAATAGGAAACAAATACCATGGAGATGATTATACATTATATTATTATTATAGTAGAAATTATACACGAATTGTATGATGATCATCTCATCTAGAATATTCTGTAAAATTTTGGTTACCATATTAGAAAGGAAGATATAGCAATATTAGAGGACGTGCAGAGAAAGACAAATAAATCTGTTCAGGACTGTGAATTATGAACTACAGTACAAGAAAGAATTAAGCAACTGAAAATTATTAGGTGACATGAGCATAGTGTTTAAATATATGAATGGTTGATGCCGGCTGTTACGTTAAAATGAATTCCGATGAACTCAACTGTATAATGCCCAAAGAGGAGGTAGATGGTCAGTTGGTCTAGGTCTCCAGGACCGTGACTGTGTCTGACTCTGTCTTTGACTTGGTTTGTTGTAACTGACAGTGGAAACCCTCCCTAGGGTTTTTTTTTGTCCAGGTACTCTGCTAACTGGAGTTCTTCTTTTCCTCTGCTATTTCAACAATTCATGAAGTTATATTTCTGGGCTTGATTTATGTTAATCACTTCCTAAGTAATTTGTTTGCCTGTTGTCATGGAGTCTAAAATTGTCATATTTCGAAATTATAGACTGTTTATATTAAGTTTTAATTTTGCTCAAACAACCTAGGATGAACTGAATTTACAGGGGCAATTAACACTGAAAGCATTCTTCCTTGTACATTCTTCCTATATTGCACCAGTAATTTATAACTTTAGTGTGTCTGTTTCAGTCAGTTTACAACTTAATGGCAGAAATAGAAAATAGAAAACAAGTATGGACGCCATTGGATCAGAAGCTGGTTCAATTAGTTTATAGCATGGGAATGGAAAATAGCACAGAGATGCGAAAAAAAGGATTAAAGAATTTGAGCAGAGCCATCCGTCAAGAAGGAGAGCTAGCCAATCAAATGTGTGTAATGTCATATGTCCCTGAGCCCTTGCATGGAATTTCAATATAAATTATAGCCTGCCTGAAGCACTAAAGAAGAAACAACATAGGAACCAACATCAAAAGCCATGACAAGTCAAAGAGAGAGAGAGACGAACAAATCTGTGTCTTTATTAGTAATCATCTAATTAGTAAATATAGTAAATGGTAAAGTTTGTATTTGCATTTTAAGCTGAAGTCATTTTATGTGACTTCTAGTTGTGGGATACAGTATATGAGATTTGCCGACCATGTTTGCTGATATCATCACTGGACCATGTCGATTTTCTCTGGTACTCATTCTCTCTCATGCACCACCAGACCTCTTGACATGGCACTCTCTCATAGGCCTTCTCCTAATCAATATACACCATATACAATCTTTTCTGTTTTTCTCGATGCTTCTCTATCAGCTGTCTCAATGCAAAGTCTGCATAAGTAGTTCCTGTCCCTAGCATAAAACCAAACAGCTCCTCTCTTTTGGTGGTCTCTTCCCTAAGCCTTTTCTCTATAACCCTTTGCCAAATTTTCATCCCTCTATAGTTTCTACAATCCTGAATTTTACTCTTCTCCTTATAAATGGATTCAATCACCCTGTACCTCCACTCCTCAGGTATTCTCTCCTGGTCAGCCAGCAAACAGAAGTATACAAAAATATAATGAATTGATTGCTGGTTAAGGGTATATTTTACACAAATATCAGAAAGCTTTTCTTTACGCAGAGAACAATAGATGCATGGAGTAAGTCATCATGCAATGACTACTCATAGATTTCATTTTTTCAATTAGTAAAATAGATTGCAAAATTATTGTAATCAATGAAATGTCTTTGCAGCATATTTACTTATGTCACACAGTATATTCTTTATTAAGATTAAAGAGAATTTATTTATTTATTAAGTTGGGGTTAATGGATCATTTTACCCTTGCTGATTAAAGAAAAATGAATCCAAATGAAAAGAGCCAGATTTTAAATGGTTCCATATGGAAAAAAAATTAAAGCAATCAGTAAAATAATCTTACTTCTGTCCAAATAAGTGGAAATGCAGACTACATTGAATATCCCTTGAGATTACATACTTTGTGGACATTTGCTTGACAACATCAAGTCATTGTCATTGTAATGGTAGGCATACAAGTTAGATTTTTCCTGGACTGTGTGGGATTGTTGTCATGCTCCTGCCATTTTTTTGTTCCTTGCCTCAGAACCAAATAATTTTAACACAAAAATATATACAGTACTTAACCTTTGTGAGCCATGATGTGCGGTTTTGTACTGTATTGCATTATTAGGTGCAGTCACTTTAAAGACCATTTTACTTCTGCTCTTCACCTAAATATCAAGTACTTTTATGTGCTCTATTTTTTCTCAAGGAAGGAGCTACCTGCTCATACAAAGAAACATGTTGTACAATAAGCACTTTACATTATTTCAGTTCCTTCCTACACATTGCCTTACAGTATAGACGCTTTACTATATTAAGACACATAGATACAGGCTGTAGGTATTTACTTTGTTTACAATCTAATACACACTACTGCATAATATAAATTATTAGTCTATAAAAAATCTGCAATAAGTGTACTTAGAGAGTTGTAAGAACTTATGTATTTTGTTAATCTTCAGTAGGTTTCCCATTTTCCTCCTTCTTTCCAGAATGTATAGATTGGCTGCTGCATGTAAAGTGCTTGCTGTTTTTACTTGTTTAAACCTTTCTTTGCTATGTCATTATTTGTGGATGTAATTATAGTTTGGCTCTGAAAAACACTCAGACTTTGGATAGATCCATTTATGGTTAAACATCATTGTTTTGTGTTACACCTGAATTTGATATAAGATAAGCATTACTCTGGATGGGTTGCAAGTGTATTGCAGCATTCACGTGCCCACAGTCAATCATACATAACTCATTTGAATTGTCTAATTAGCCCAGAATGCATTAACAGGAAACTGGATTACCTGAATAAACCCTACAAACACAAGGAACATGTACAAACTCTAATTATAGTCATTCTTTTAATATTTATTTATAGCTTCTGAGATTATCAAATTTATAAAGTAACCTTGAGCAAACAAAAATAAATATCAAATGTTACTTCTGTTTTTTCTCCAAAGTATAATTTCTGTTCTCCTTGTCACACTATAATTTATTTACTTATTAAATGCTCAAGAAAACAGACTTTAATAACCAAAATGAAAAAAAAGAATTTTATAAAAAGAAATATAACAAAAAGGTTCATTTTTAAAATATAAAAGTATTTTATTAGTTCATTATTTCAAATGAAAAATTTATTTTCAGTGTCCGGTGCATTAGTTAATACATTTCACTGCCTGCATCAAATTTTGTTATTAAAGTGCATTTACTCTCATTTATTAAGTGAATTAACTTATTCCAAATGAGTGTTCTGGGGACAAACAGCAAATTCACCTAAAATAATAATTGGATTAAAATTAATCTGTTAATTCGCTTCCCGGGTCCTCCCTGCGTGGAGTTTGCATGTTCTCCCCGTGTCTGCGTGGGTTTCCTCTGGGCGCTCCGGTTTCCTCCCACAGTCCAAAGACATGCTGGTTAGGTGGATTGGCGATCCTAAATTGGCCCTAGTGTGTGCTTGGTGTGTTTGTGTGTGTCCTGCGGTGGGTTGGCACCCTGCCCGGGATTGGTTCCTGCCTTGTGCCCTGTGTTGGCTGGGATTGGCTCCAGCAGACCCCCATGACCCCGTGTTTGGATTCAGCGGGTTGGTAAATGGATGGATGGATGAATCTGTTAAAGTAAAGCATCCTGGAAAACTAAAGAAAAAAAGCAAATGAGCATTTTTGAGTGAGTATGAGAGTGTGCATGGGTGAGCGAGTGATCATGCCCTGAGAAGGATTACCATCCTGTCAGGAGCAGGTTCTTCTCCTGTGTTAGATAACTGATGGAATAGACTTAGATCTACATAACAGACAATGCTGATTTGCAATATTAATTTGACTGAATGAATAGAAAATGTAAGTATTAATTCAGCACACGTGTTAAACAATGGCTGATTTCCGCTGCAGAGTAACAATTGCAAGTTCCT
Source organism: Erpetoichthys calabaricus (assembly GCF_900747795.2). Lineage (NCBI taxonomy): Eukaryota > Metazoa > Chordata > Cladistia > Polypteriformes > Polypteridae > Erpetoichthys > Erpetoichthys calabaricus. Next base: position 200,667,827 of record NC_041394.2, read on the forward strand.
TGTACCCTGTACGTGTGTAACTAAAATCTTCTCTAACTCCTTGAGACTGGGTACCTATTCTCTCATTTATAATGTATTTATACAGCATTATATTCAGATATATTCAATACATATGTCAAGTGTATTTATTTTAATGTATTATGTAATCATTATTTTTTATTCAAATCTTACTGATAAACAGAGTCATTTATGTTGCTTTTGGGATGGCCTCTCACTTCCCATCACACTAATTTGGAGCAGGCTGGATAGAAAAAGAAAGTGTATATTTTAGAAAATGAATGACCTTATTGATGTATACAGTAATCCCTCCTCCATCGCGGGGGTTGCGTTCCAGAGCCACCCGCGAAATAAGAAAATCCGCGAAGTAGAAATCATATGTTTATATGGTTATTTTTATATTGTCATGCTTGGGTCACAGATTTGCGCAGAAACACAGGAGGTTGTAGAGAGACAGGAACGTTATTCAAACACTGCAAACAAACATTTGTCTCTTTTTCAAAAGTTTAAACTGTGCTCCATGACAAGACAGAGATGACAGTTCTGTCTCACAATTAAAAGAATGCAAACATATCTTCCTCTTCAAAGGACTGTGTCAGGAGCAGATCATGTCACAGAGATAGAGAAAAGCAAACAAATCAATGTTTGGCTTTTAAGTATGTGAAGCACCGCCGGTACAAAGCTGTTGAAGGCGGCAGCTCACACCCCCTCCGTCAGGAGTAGACAAAGAGAGAGAGAGAGATAGAGAGACAGAGTTTGTTTTTCAAGCAAAAATCAATACGTGCCCTTTGAGCTTTTAAGTATGCGAAGCACTGCAGCATGTCGTTTCAGGAAGCAGCTGCACAAAAGATAGCAACGTGAAGATAATCTTTCAGCATTTTTAGAGGAGCGTCCGTATCATCTAGGTGTGCGAACAGCCCCCCTGCTCAATCCCCCTACGTCAGGATCAGAGAAAGTCAGCGCAAGAGAAAGAGAAAAGTAAGCTGGGTAGCTTCTCAGCCATCTGCCAATAGCGTCCCTTGTATGAAATCAACTGGGCAAACCAACTGAGGAAGCATGTACCAGAAATTAAAAGACCCATTGTCTGCAGAAACCCGCGAAGCAGCGAAAAATCCGTGATATATATTTAAATATGCTTACATATAAAATCCGCGATGGAGTGAAGCTGCGAAAGGCGAAGCGCGATATAGCGAGGGATTACTGTACATTTGTTTGTATATGTTTTACTATTAATTTCACTTTGAATTTTCTGCATACCCTTATTATTTCACTGATAACTTCTGCATTGTCTGAATTGGTGATTTATATGTCCTTCAGTTCTTGAAGAGGCATGTCACTTATACAAATTTTTTTTGGATAGGCCTCATTATATTAATGTGAGTTTTTCATTTTCGGCAGCTCTCCTCTTGCAAGGCTCCACAAAATAGTGAAAGAGCTTGGTGAGAAACTAGTGAGAAGAGCTGTTCCATGCCTTTTATTATATATTTAGTTTGAGATTCACTCTTATACTACACTATAATGAAGATTTTACACTCCCAGTAACCCTAAAATTGATTTAAATGGTTCCAAGATGGCACCGACCTGGCTGCCATGGTTTTCAGGTGCTTTTGTTCTTTATGTATGTATGTTAAACTGCGTTCTTCGTCGACTTCACAAATTACGTTTACTTGTGAAGAACTTTTGAACATACAGGACATAGTTCCACCAGATTTATTTCCTATGTTTGTTTGTGATGAAGGAGATTTACCTCAGACGTTTTGCCCCCTTCACTCATGTTTTACTGGGAGATACAGAGGTAAGTGGGCTGGTGCTTTGGAGACGCCATGGCTTTTGTGCTTTACTCCTGGTGATCTGTTTTTCAAGTATTCACTTGCTTGTCAAAAAAGCTTCTGATCCTAAACAAACTTACACAGGGCTACTCCTAACCAGTTTTTGCAACATATAAATGGTAACTATGTTGTTTGTCTATTTATAAATATTTCATATATGCTCAAATTGTACTATTTTAAACTTATTGTTTTTTAGTTTTTCTCATTATTAGGTTAACTTATTGAAGTCTGCAAATGTTTTGTTCAAGAAATTGTTGTATTTGTGTAGCGGTTGCACTGTATTACGTTAACCATGGGTTGTAATTATGCTGTTTTGTGTTGGTAATATCTTGTATTTCATGCTTGCACCTAACCCAAGTCAGTTGTGGTGTGATTCACATGATAGCAGTAAAGTGATTCTGATTCTGATTGAATTGATGAATGAAATACAGTAATCCCTCGCTATATCGCGCTTCGCCTTTCGCGGCTTCACTCCATCGCGGATTTTATATGTAAGCATATTTAAATATATATCGCGGATTTTTCGCTGCTTCGCGGGTTTCTGAGGACAATGGGTCTTTTAATTTCTGGTACATGCTTCCTCAGTTGGTTTGCCCAGTTGATTTCATACAAGGGACGCTATTGGCAGATGGCTGAGAAGCTACCCAACTTACTTTTCTTTCTCTCTCTCTTGCGCTGACTATCTGTGATCCTGGCGTAGGGGGTGTGAGCAGGGGGGCTGTTCGCACACCTAGACGATACGGACGCTTGTCTAAAAATGCTGAAAGATTATCTTCACGTTGCTACCTTCTGTGTGCAGCTTTTAAGTATGCTGCACGGTGCTTCGCATACTTAAAAGCTCAAAGGGCACGTATTGATTTTTTTATCTGTCTCTCTCTATCTCTCTCTAACTCTCTCTCTCTCTCTCTCTGCTCCTGACGGAGGGGGTGTGAGCTGCCGCCTTCAACAGCTTTGTGCCGCAGTGCTTCGCATACTTACAAGCCAAACAGCCCTATTGATTTGTTTGCTCCTTTGAAGAGGAAGATATGTTTGCATTCTTTTAATTGTGAAACTGATCTGTCATCTCTGTCTTGTCATGGAGCACAGTTTAAACTTTTGAAAAAGAGACAAATGTTTGTCTGCAGTGTTTGAATAACGTTCCTGTCTCTCTACAACCTCCTGTGTTTCTGCGCAAATCTGTGTTTCTGCGCAAATCTGTGACCCAAGCATGACAATATAAAAATAACCATATAAACATATGGTTTCTACTTCGCGGATTTTCTTATTTCGCGGGTGGCTCTGGAATGCAACCCCCGCGATGGAGGAGGGATTACTGTACTGTAATATATTAATATAATGTCAGTTAAAATATTTTGGTTCAAAATGATATATAAACAAGCAACAGCAAAGTGTTAAACATAGAGAGAGGTATCCAAATGAGAATGTATTGAAATATTACAGAGTTCAAGCAGTTGTAGAAAATATTTTCCTATCCTCCATGTGAAACTGAGGAATACATTTTGCAGGCAATAAGCAATATCAATATAGTGACTCTAAATTAGATTGAGTGGGTTGGACAAGGCCACAAAGTACTGAATCAAGTGGTGTATTTATTGATACATTTTATTTTTTAAAGGGTGGTATCACAAGCATATTCCACTTGGAGGAAACCTTAGACTCTCTCTCTCTCTCTCTCTCTCACTCACTCACTCTATCTCTCTCTCTGTCTCTCTCTCTCTCACTCACTCTATCTCTCTGTCTCTCTCTCTCTCTCTCTCTCTCTCTCTCTCTCTCTCTCTCTCTCTCTCTCTCTCTCTCTCTCTCTCTCTGCCAGCCTGGGAATTTCCCAGAAAGCTATAAACTGCTGCCAGGCAAGGGGTGATGTTGTCTGTTGAAATTTAGTATTTTACTATTGTAGCCCTCACCAGGACCAGCAAAAGGAGTGTATAATGAAGGGATTTTTTAAAGATGTTTTTACTTTCATCCAGTATTGGACGTGGTTGAGAGCTACATGAATGTCAGATTTGCCTGAATATATTACACAAGGCCCTATAATGATTGCATATTTAAAAAAATAACTAAATAAAATGTCAACAATAAAAACCTTTGGATGTTTGAAAATTATGCCCCCCCCCCCTTTTCACAATCATTATTACACAACATGAGACTGCATTGAGAAAATCTTTTTACTAAGAGAACCTGTAACGATAATAACCAGTAAAATGCTGTTTTTATTTTTTTGTAATATAAAGGTTTTTTTTTTAAATATATTTAACCATATCATGTATGTGGTGTGTTTAAGTGCAGCTTCTGTGGAATAGGTGATTCCAATCAAAATAATCCAGTTCTTCTTGCTTCTTAAGACCATTCACTTTGTTTATTTTGCAAGTAAGTGGCTAACCAGTTTCAGTATCAAGTAAATGATAATTCTTAGAGTAGAGAGGGGCCGTTTCAACATCCAGACAAAAAGGTCTATCGGAAGATCTTGTTTTGTAGCAAAATAATGGACGATAATTATGGCTTTTATTTTAGTCTTTAAAATTTTATTGATTAAATTATTTATGCTAAACTGATGTTGAAAAGGTGACCAATAAGTAAATTATTGTATTCTGTGCCCTAGTAACTGATCTTTTTTATTTACATTGTAGTGCTCTGTAACTTGTGGAACTGGTGAGATGGAAAGAAAGGTTGAATGTCTGGATAATAAAGGTATACCCTCTGAGCTTTGTGTACAGAATGAAAAGCCAGAATCTAAAGCTACCTGCCAAAACAAAGAGTGTAAGTAATAGCTACTGAAGTTCACTCTTCAAAGTAAAGTCATTCTTTATTAAGAAAGTTAATGAAATGCAACATAATGTAGAAGAATGTAAGTTAAGGCAATTGAAAGAAGAGTTCAATATTGACAGTGTTAGCAGTCTGTGAGAATTTAACTGTAATATGTTTTGAAGCTTCAGTTATAGTGTCCTCTGCAGATACCGTTATTATGTTTTCTTGTTTCATTAAAATAAGACTCCTTTTCACACAGTGTTTGCCATATAATAACAATGCCATATTTACTAAGACATGCAAGGCACAGTTTATTCTTATATTCAAATTCACTATGTTGCAAATACATTTATAGTCATTGTTTATTTTTTCTCTCAATGGTTTCTGGACTAGCAGAACTTTTCAAGCAAACCATCTTCCTGTATCATAAAATAAATCCTTACTTTATTAATGTTTTTTTGCAATGGTTGAGTCACATTTCCTGGAATATAATTAATTTTTTTTCAAATCTCTTGAAATAAAACCCTGAACTACAGAGACAATGTACAAAATACTTGAAAACTGTGGCAAAATAAAGCACTTCAGGAGAAGCTCTTTGCACTTTTCCTCAGAATTTATTTTTGGATCAGATTTAATATGTACACGTTGTATTACTAGATCTTTGCTAGAACAATTTACTCACGGGTGTGCTGATCAGAAAACATAAACATCTTATGTACTTTGTTGTTTTATTGTCAAAACTGGCAAAAAAACATGTTATTTTTACATGTAAAAAAGAGAAAAAATATAAACAAATATAAGCAATAAATTTATTTACATGTTATCTCAGATGACAACAAATGATGTCTGATCTGGGTCTTTTCCATTAGTAAGTGGTATAAGTAGGCCATGTGGTGAGTCCAGCAATGTAATAACATGGTGAATGTTTTAAGGTAAAAGAGTGGCATGGTGATGAAGGATGCCATTCAGATTAATAGCAGCACACACCGATATATTTCACATACTGTCAAGGGACGTGCACAATGATACTCCCACCTCATTGCCTTCTTTTGACCAAGTTGAGGAAAGCTTCATCAATGAAAATATACTCATGATGGGTGACAGCAGCATCCATCTCTAAGACTACCTGCCAAATAGAACAAGACAACAGCAAATTATTTATAGCCATCATACTGTAATGCAGTAAAGCTAGATAAGTCAATGCTGCTGAAATGCAGAAGAATATGTGGTAATAGGTTGAAAATATATGACTGCACTAGCACTTTCACATGTCGTATAGTAGAGGTTAGCATACTTGCACATATCCGTTATGCAATCCTTTGACTCTGGTAGAATTTCATTCAGAGGGTACTCTGCACAAATACTTCAACCTCAAATGGTTGAACTGGAGGAATTGATTTACTGCAGACAGACTAACTTGGTAAATGTTATTTAATATTGTGTTGTCAGTGACTATGTTATATTTTATTTTACACAATCAAATTGCATTGTTGGTAAGAACCATTTCTGCAATAGCAGTTTTTTGCTGTAAAGAGTAGGTACCTTCCTTTTTGTCTCACTGTTCTTTAAAAATAGAAATATGAAAATAGGGTGATTACTGTATACTGCAGTACTATACATTCAGAATACAGAACATGTGTTTTACAGCACGGCACTGTGTTATGAATTGGCACATGAATCCACACATGTGGTTTTCTAGTTCTACACTATTGTACACAGGACGATACCATCTATACAGAACTATACAAATAATAACATACTGTACCTGAATTCATTTCTAAATGTCCACATGAGGGAGGAAAATGACATACAACTGAGGTTTGGTTGCCCTCTCCGCCCAGCCATTATCAAAGTAAAACTATGGTTCACAACACGGTCAACTAAGGTGGCCCTGATCTCATCTGAGATCACTCTTTTTTGTCTTTGTGCTTGACCTCTTAGTCGCCTTCATCCTCGACCTCAACCTCAGCCTCCTCTCCCTTCACTCTGTCTCAGTGCAGCATTGTTTTCCATTACTGTCAAGGGCTTATAAGCTCAGCTGAGCTTTTATGTATACTCAGCTTTGCTCAGCTAACTGGAAGTTGTGATTGTTTCACCTGTGGGGACTAGATGTGGAATATTTGTAATTTTAGTGTCTTCCATTTTGTGTGAATTTGTGTGAGAAAGTGTTTATGTGAACCGTTTCCTTTTTTACCCTTTTGGAAAATGTTCCACCATCTTCTGATGATAACCTGTATAATCATCATCATTAGTTTTAAGCCTCCAGATATTTCCTTGTTATGGAGTGACAAATACAAATCTTCATAACTTACACCATCTTTTACATTCTGGTGTGTTTTGCTCTCTTTTATATTTTTCCAGTAGCATCATTCTGTCTTCAGTGCAACTGTTCCCACTCTTATCTATCTTTAGTAATATCATTTAGAAGCCCATCATGCCCAAATACATGTCCCAACCATCTCCTCTGTCTCATTAAAATTGTTTAGCTCAATGTCGTTTCCTCTCCTAATCTTTTGAATGCCTGCCTATTACTAATTTGTTCTGCCCAGCTTATTCTCTCCATTCTTCACCAAAACCACATCTACTGTAAATTGCTTCTAAACATGTAATATCGTCTTTACTAAAGATCCAAGTCTCTGCTGCGTAAAGGTGAACACACAAGTGCTTTTACTATTTGATCTTTTTCAGTTTCCGTATTCAAGGGCACATCCAGAAGATTTTTAGTATGGTGGCCAGATAGGGCCAGTAAATATCATGGGGTGGCACACATAAAGTCTACAGCATAAGACAAATTACAAGGTGTAATGTACCACCTTAATTAAAGGATAAGTGTCTGTCTGTCCATCCGGCTGCTATGTATCTCTCATTCCAAAAGATAGCGTATGACAAACATTTTTGGCAATAAAATGCATTGCATTTTTCATTCTAACAGGTGGAGCATCACACAAATTAGCACTCCTTTTATGAAACTCATGCCAAATGATATCTAACAGAGACATATGCATTGCATTTACCATTCCTACAGATGGTGCACTGCAAACATTATCACTGAGGTCTGTGTTGATTACTTGAATTTCAACCTGTCTTAGATGGATAGCACAACTATTTATTAATCTAACAGGATTACATAACAGCAATATTATGTTAAAGAGTGCAGAAATCATATAATTCATTGCCCTATTAAATACAGTACCATATATTTTTAAGTTTTTGTAATCCCGATCAGTGTTTCAGGGGGCTGAGTCCTATCTCAGCAAGCACAGGTCACAAGGTAGGAACAACCCTTTGGACGGTCCATTACAAGGGAACACATTCACACAGACCACACATCCATTAGGGCCAGTTTACTGTTGCCAGTTCATCTAATCTACATGTTTTTGGGGAGAAAACTGGTGACCCCAGCGGACACCCACTCAGACATGGAGAGAACATTGTAGCCCCACACAGGGGTTTAGCGCATCAGGTGCTGGTATGGGTATGAAAATGAGTTTGTTGCAAAATAATAATAATAAAAAAAAATTATCCCCCACAGAATGGCTTTGAAACTAGCCCAGTTTGATGGAAAACCTATACATCTGGCAACTCTGCTTACATCACTGTGAAATGAGTAGTGGTCACAACTGCAAAGGAAATAGGCACACTTGAAATTCACTCTGTCAGTTTATAACATTTTTTTAAGGGTGCAAACTGTAGTGCCCTGTGGGGTGGTATTTTTATATGAAAGCTGTGGCCCCTATTTGTCACTCCTGTGCCATTGCCCCTATTCAGTTAGCTTTTGAGTAGGACATTTCTCTTGTTGCATGCGCTTTAAGCCCTTGTAATTCTCAATTTAATTTCTTTCTCACAGTAATCATCTTCTATGATTATGCTCCGAATGCATTGGAGATTGTATTGATATATTGACAAACATAAGCAAGTTACAAAATTAATGAGTACGACCACATAAATGAAAATAGCATAATAACAAAGCCTTGCATCTCCTTCATAGGTGATTTGTCAACAAGCTGCAGTGATGTACAGATGAAACAAGGATTTACAAAAGATGGAGAATATCTGCTTAGAATTAAGGGGAAAAGTGTTCAGGTATGTAATAAAAGTATATTTTTTAAACTCGTGTTATAAAAAATATTTTATTAAGCTACCTTTTCTTCTAGATCTACTGTGCTGAAATGCAGTCAGAACATCCAAAAGAGTATGTCACTTTACGAAGTGGGCAAACAGATAACTACTCTGAAATATATGGGTACAGGTTAGTAGCCCTACCTCTTCTGCATATATGTTCATTAATGTAAAAAGGTGACTTTTAATTAAAAAAATAGTTGCATTTAAATGAATCCATAAATGACAGGCGGTAGCTGTATAAAGATAACATGTTTAATTGTACCTCTTTCTCATTAAGCTCCCTAGTAGTATTCTATGGAAGTATTTATGGAACTTAATCATACAAAAAGTGGAGGATACCACAGTTATGAATTAAGTAAATCTTCACCCGTACCAATTTAAAATGTTATGATAAAAAACATTTAACTTACCAGAGGTGGTTTGTAGTATGCCAAGAAAAAAGGTTTAAAACCCTTAGAGATTTCACATATCATTTGATCACACATGTGTCAGTTTCCTCCTATAGTTATGCACTTGCTTCGATTTTATGTCTCCTATTATCAAAACTTTGTGACTACTGTCAGCAGTGACCAAGATCCAGTCAGCCTTGTCCATTCTGACCCCCCAATCATCCCCTATTTTTAATTGGCTATCTCTCTGACCCCTCCACCACCTAATAGCTAATGTGTGGTGAGTGTACTGACACAATAATGGCTACCATCACATCGTTCAAATGGGTGCTACACATTGATGGTGGCTGAAGTGGTTCCCCTCTGTCTATGTAAAGCACTTTGAGTAGCAAGAAAAGCACTATAGAAATGTAATTATTATTATTTTTATTATTGTTAAGTCATGGGACCATCACCAGGACTATCTGACTAGGTGGTACTACATTTAAGGGGACCTAGAATTTAAAATGTTTATTCAATGGGTGTATTGCAAGAGATGGAAATGGCAGACCCCAAGGTCAAGGACCTCCACTAGGCAGGCAGCAGCTTGTCTCCCAGAAGTGCTGACTCACCTGAAACATAAAGGCTAAGAGATAAGTATTTGTTGGTTTTACTCACCTCTAATGTTTCTGACAATTTAGTTAAAAAAAATGAAATTCTCCTCATTTCCTTCCTCTAAAACCAAAATCTTTGGGGGTAGTTTGTAGGCAGCTGCATACTCTTTTTCAATTACAGCTGCCCACTCCATGCTTCTGTTTCCTTCCAGAGAAGTCCACTCCACATTTTCATTTCCCCTGCAACCAGTCCACAATGTGTATTGGACTTCATCCAGTCTGCTTTGTCCTCTTCAGAAACGAAACCATTTAAAAAAATTCCGAAAGCAACTCTGCTGCATTCAGATACTTGTGTGTTGATGTTACACTAACCCATTCACTGACATAAGTGTACAGGAAACATCATTCTAGAGATCCGTTCTTACTTTCAGCTGCATTCACCGATGTAGGTTTATTTACAACTTTCTGGAGTTTCAAATTCTTTATACAAACACTGGGAACTTCTGTTCTTTATTTGTAACCATACGAAACATAATAAAAGGCTGGATGGAGGTTTATGCATAACTTGGGATAGATGGTTCAAAAGAGAGATGGCAGAAACTGGTGGAGGCGATAAGACTGATAAAGTTGCAAGCATGGGGGCTAGAACTGACATAGCCGTAGACAAAATTACGGGTGGCTCGATTCAAAAACTGCTGTGCTGTAGCTTAGGCAATTCAAAAACCACTGCTAAGAAAACAGGAGTAGCAAACACAAAACATTCTGTTGCAATTACAGGGGACGTAATAACAGGTACATGATTACTTGCTTTAACTTTGAACGCACTCACGTAAGGCTCATTGTTAAACTGGCGTGCTGAGGCTTAAGCAATTAAAAAATCTCCGCAAGTGAAACAGGAGTAGTTGGTTCTAAGCACTCCGTAACATACATATGGTCCCTTAACTTGGTTTTTACTTGTGGTTTTCGTGTTGCTCCAGCCTCAGATTTAACTGCTGGAGTGCTAGCCACGGGCTTGACTGGAGCAGCTGATCTACCCTCCGACAGAAACGAAACAGTGGTAAGCATACCTTTTGCAACTGTAGCGTTTCTCTGCTTCTCTACCACCTGAACAGCATACCACTTCAGCAGATAAGAAATTTTATCCTGAATATAAGCAATAGGATCATCTAAATCATAAAAAATATTGTCCTCCTGCAAATCTTGGATTGTGGCCAAGAACGCGCAGACATGAACAACTGGTCCTCAATTTCTATTATTTTATTATATTTTTTGAGCTGAATTGGCAGGCCTCATAATAGGAATGAAAATGCACATTGACAATATCCAATTAGTCTTTTAGATATTGTAGCTCAATTTGTACTTAGCTGCTACAAAGTTGACTTTTTTATTTGAATGGCTGTCCATTCTGTCATGAAGTTCCCTGAGTTCTGAAAGCACAGCTGCCAAAATACTTCCAAGATTGCCCACTAAAGGGAAGAAACACAGTCAAAATACCCTGACTAGAGTCAAAAACGGCAGAGAAAAACCTTGATAAAATAAAAAGGTTACGCAAGCCCCAAAGCTCCGAAGAGCACAAGGAGAAGCCTGAAAGAGTAATACAGTAACCAATGTCCCAATACAGAATCCAAAAACAGAGGTCAAAAGCAGAGCAGAAGTTCAAAAAATATCATACAATGTAGTCAACGCAGTCCCAATAAGAAATTGAAAAAACAAAGGTCAAAAACAGAGCAGGGGTTCAAAATACCAGAAAGTCGAAAAGCAATAACAAAGCAAAGCAAAATCACAATAACTATTCAATATTAGGACATTCATTGAACTGTGAAGAATCATGGGGAGGCCCTCCCTTATATAGGGTGGAGGGCTTTTCCTGGCAGTGATGGGCAGGTAGCCCCGCCCCTTGTGGAACCACCCACAATGCACAAGGGACATAGCTAAAGCCCTTCCCCTTTTCCAATATACAATTAGAAAGATGTGCATAATAAATGAAATAAACATTAATGTAAATAAATTACATAAAAATACCAACATGAAGTGACACTTTGAACCCCAGCCAGGGAAGACATGCTGGCTGAAACAAGACAAAATGAAAGTTCAAAATACAGTTATACCTCAGGTAATGAATCTTCTAAAAATGAAGCTACTTTATAATAAAGCAAGTTCATGTGCCAGCCTACTAGAGCACTGTGGTAGTGATTCTGTAACAAAATACTCATTGTCTATGTAGCTTAGAACACCAAGCTTCTATATATGAGTGCTTCGTTATTTCAAATGTACTTAAGTTTTAAAACATTTTTATATAATAATAAAGTTTAATGGGTCCAGTATGTCATGATAATGTATATCCTTAGAAACTAAAATGTCTAATAAAAAGAGAGTAGGAGCTGCAGAAAAGAAATACCATGTAGATTATTTATTAGGATTAGCAAGAAGAGGGTTCAGAGCATAAAAGAGTGGGGCATGAAGAGAGACCTGTCAGGAGATTGGAGGCACTTCTTCTCTGCTAAAATTCTTTGGGCCTGTGGGCATGGTCACCGGCAGGCAAGTCTACTTAAGGATCCTGACCTGGATCAAGTCACGGAATTGGGGAAAGTGAGGAACATGGTGTTTCCTCTGACTCCAAGTATGGTGAGAGTTGATGCTTGTGGCATGAATGTGGACGAGGCAGATGAGCATCCGTAGAGCCACGTGGAAGGAGCCTGGGGCCTCAGCAGCAGCTTTGGAGGGTGGTCTAGCAAGGAAATGATAGATTCAGTTGTGAAATAAACAACTGCTCTTTCAGGGGCCACCTACTACCAGGGCTGTGTAAAGTGGTAGTTCCTCTGTCACTCCCCAGTCCTGAGTGTCCATATTACTAACCGAGAATGCTAAACCGGATGATGGACGCAGGCACATCCGGCAATGGGCCGTAGCTGCAAAAAGACGTACTGCGCAGGCGCTAAAAACAGTCCGCGAGAGTCGGCTGAGGAGCCGAGAAAGGCGGACAAAAGAGGGCGAGAGAGGCGGATGAGGGGCCGCGAGAGGCGGACAAGACCACAGAAAAAAGGAGTGAGCACAGGAAAAATGGAGAAATGAGGAAACGCAGGCAAAGCACGAAACACATTGCACACGAGACTAGACCCAAAAAAAAAAAAAATAGAGGCTCGCGCACAACAGCAAGGCACCCCCCCCCCCCTACAGGCACCGGACGGGACACACACCAAGAGGGGGATTCAACAAGCCCATGGAACACAAAAAAAAGAACACAAAACCACCCCACAGACCCTACAAGCAAGGGACGGGACACACACAAACAGGGGGATTCAACAAGACACAGGAACACAAAAAGAAAGAAGACGCTCGCGCGACAACAATCCTCAACCTCCCCCCATACACACACACACACACATCCATAAGAAGTGACACCCAAAGCCACATATTCTAAAGTGAACATCAACACCTTCACACTAGACAGCATAGGTGTCAGCATTGGTGGATCTCCTTACAATAAAACGCTATTAACCGTTCAACTGCAGAAAAGGAAACATATTAACAGTGACTGCGATCCTCCATATTACTTATCCATATTTCGCATGCTGAGAAAGAAACAAGTCATGAATACACGGTCACGGGTACAAAACGAAAAGGAAAGGATAACAGGAACAAACACACGAACACGAAAGAAACAACAAAATAGACGGCTATGCAGCATAGGTGGATCTCATTACAATAAGGCACTATTAACCGTTCAACCGCAGAAAAGGCTCCATATTAACAGTGAGTGCAATACTCCTTATTACTTATCCATATTTCTAAAAGAAAAAATGACTCGACTCCAAATACGCAAAGCTCAACTAAAGCTTCTAACTAATGATGTACCTAAAAGTAAAAACTTTATGAACTGCATTAGATCCTACAATAGTTCATTTAATATGCACAAATCTACATCCTAGATCCACATGACGCAAACTATCAATCAAAGTGCTGCATCGCAACAGGCACGGATTCAAAACGAAACACCTCCCGTCTCAGACATACGTTAATGGCAGCGAAGGCTACAACGGGCTTCTCACACAGCATAGGCAAATCGATTACAGCTCCAAAACAACACGTCCCAAATACTACACATGCAACAACGCGCCTCTCAAACGGCACAAGCAAAACATACACCAGGAAAATTCATTCGGATTAATGAATGTCATTTGCAATCATTGTCATTCAGTTCACTTCCCTGAAGAAACAACTGGCAATACAAGTTATACATTTACACGTTGTTGTCAAAAGGGTCAAATTAGACTGCCTTCTTTACATTCATATACTGAATATCTACAGAAGCTTATAACTGACGATGTACCTGAAAGTGAAATCTTTATCAACTACATTAGATCCTACAAATCGGAATCCACTATGAACATTAACGGTGGCACTGCACGTGACATCCGTCTTGAAAAAATGTTGTTTATTGATGAATGTTCAATGGCATGAACAAACGTTTATGAATAATAATATTCGATTTGGAGGAAAGGTACTTTTATGAGGAGGAGATTTTAGATAGTGATTAGCTATTCTTCCAGATGCCATGCACTCAGCTATTGTTCAGTGCACCTTAAAATACGCAGACAATTGGCATTGCTTTCAAAAGATACAGTTAGTAAAAAAGATACGATGTCCAGAAACAGATCATAACAATTGCTTATTACAACTGAGAGATGGTACACTCACCAATACAGATGGACTTCACCCACATATTATTACAATTCCTCAAGCCTTTATCTGCGACGACTTAGTTACAGAGAGATTTGGAACAGCAATCTCATTACACCAAATGCCCCTTTTAACACAACGCACTATATTATGTCCAAAAAATATTAATGTGGAAAACATAAATACCCAAGTCATTCCATTACTTCCTGGAAAGACACAAATCTTTCTAAGCTCTGACAAACTTGACTCTGATCACAACAATAACCATCTTAAATGACCTTACAAGTTCTGAGCTGGAATTACCTTTTACACTTAAACGGCGTGTACAAAGAAATTTTCAAATAAACCTTTACACTGTGCCACACACTTTATTGTTTGCTTTCTATTTGCATCATCTACACCGTCACACTATTCTATATCTCATTCATACATCACGCTCTTTGTCATTCCCAACACCAGGGGTTGGCGAGCGAAGCGAGCAGGGGGGCGGAGCCCCCTAGTTATAATATAGGAGAGAATGCTAGAAAGCAGTTTATGAACTACGCAGATTGAAGATGTAAAAATGATGATAATTATTTTTTGAGTAAATCCAGCACTTGGATGCCAAAAGTTGTGCCCTGCCATCCTTTATAGGCAGAGGTTGATTACACAAAACACCATGCAACCTATTGAT
The DNA here is from genome assembly GCF_900747795.2 of Erpetoichthys calabaricus. NCBI lineage: Eukaryota > Metazoa > Chordata > Cladistia > Polypteriformes > Polypteridae > Erpetoichthys > Erpetoichthys calabaricus. Next base: position 200,682,855 of record NC_041394.2, read on the forward strand.
TGGCATAGCAACCATAAACAACATGGCCATGACTAAGTCAACATTGTCACAAAATGGTGTTGACCAGCCAAAAAAAAAAAAAAAACAACACAGAATAATGATAAACATTCTGATTGTCCCAAAAACAAACTGTACAAATACATTAAACCTAATTGAAAGTTGTTTTTTTTTCCAGTCAAGCAAATGAATGTCTTAGTTCCTTATTTATTTTTGCTATGTTTGCTACATAATTAGTTCATTTTAAGTGACACAAGAGAAGGAGACAGAATATTGAGCAGCACGATATGTTTATTTTAGTACTTTTTAAAAATTCACAAACATAACACATTTTACAAGATAATTCTAATTATTGTGTTGGTAATAATTATTTAATAGTATTTATATTTTTGGTGGGGAAAAAATTGTTTGCATGGTATAGTATGAATTTTGGAAGCAGATTAAACAAATATACAAAAACCAAGCTAACCTGTGCTTTGTGTTAGCAAAACACCAGCTATTAAAGTTCACAATACAGCATTTAGCACCTACAAGTAAAAGAAAGCTGTCAGTCCAAAAGTTCATTTTAAATGATTTAGTGAATATTCAAAGCAAACAGTCCAAGAATTAAGAAAAAAGGTGTTTCAACAAGGCCAAAAAATGGAAAAAATGTTTCTTCTCTAAACTTCAGTACGTTCTAAAAATACGGCACTGCATGTTCAATAGAGCATGTTGCGTTACATTCTATCGGGCATGTTAAGGTACGGTTTAAAAACATGGCAAGGCAGGTCACTAACTGAGACTACTTTGTAGTCAGAGGGACAAGAAACAGTTAGAATATACAAGTTCAATTCAGCTTGTTATAACCTCCCATAGACTATGCATTAATATGTAACAAATGGCTCTTACAATTGCTTTTTTTAAATGTTTATTAAATTACCTGCTCCACCTCTAATACATCATCATTAAAGTAAATTATCTATAAGTATGAATAAAGGTGGTGTTGTACAAGATGAAGCTGCAAAACAGGCTACCATTGCCCAAGACCCCACAAATGGATAGAGAAAATTCTGACAATGAATGGATGGATGAGATTAGACGTGCTTTGAGAATGTGATTTTAATTTTTTTTTCCCTAAAATTTTCCATGGGTACAATTAAAGTATTAAAAAAGATAATAAAATCATCAACTGATATGTCATAGGCTTTGTTTTTGATAATATTAGCCCCTGTAAATAAAGTCATCAATTTGGCAACACTGGCATTTATTATCAATTGTTATCTCTTTTCTGAAATAATGGGTTGAATTTATTTGATTTTTATGAATGTATTTCTTTTTACAGCCCTTTTTAAGGCAATATCTTAAAGAATGTTCATTTGATTTATATCTACATTATTTTGGGAATTGTTGTTGCCCTTGAGTGTAGAAAATAAATGGATGAGTGTTATAAAACAAATCAGTTTGTTTTTTTTAATCTTTACAGACTACAAAACCCTTATGAATGCCCTTTCAATGGAAGCAGAAGGCGAGACTGTTTATGCAGAAATGACTATGCTGCTGCTGGATATACAGTGTTTTATAAGATCCGACTTGATGTAAATGCAATGCAGATAATAAGTAAGTCCAAACACATCAACATTGTTTTTAAACAAAGAATCTGTGAGCATTAAAATGAAGTGGGCGCTTTATGCTTCTTTTCTCTCTCTATTGATAAAAAACATTCTTGACTGATGTAGTCATCGTGCAGCAAGATCCTGCTCCCTCCCCTATTCAGTGATCTCATTTATTCATGGCAGACCTTGGAACATTCTCTATTAACAGGATGTGTAGAATCTGTTTTTCTTCATCCCAGCCTGGGGATCGACTATTCACTGAAAAAGAAAAAAAAAAGAAAACTTGCCAACCAAGCACACAGAATGCAACTAAACACTCAGTTAACACCTGCTTATTTCAAAAATCTTTTTACAGTGCTATATTTTATTCACAAAATGCTCATTAACAAGACTGCTTTAATCACTTTTTAAAAGTTCATTTTTAATTGTTTAACTTTAAACAATCATCTCGTATTTGCCAGATGCAATATGAAACAGGCTTTCCGGAAATAATTATGTTTTGCATTTGGCAAAGGACATTCTGACAGCTCTGACATTTTTTTTTCTGAAAAGAATTGATAACTCTACTGGGACAAAATGGTTTGCTTCTGACTTAAATTAGAAGAAGAAGAACTTTGTATACCTCATTGCATAGTAAATTTAAGAAAATAAAACGTATTGTTTGTTAGTTATGCATACACTGTCCAATGAGACTGAGACTGAGCTGAACCGTTCATTTCTACTTAATTGTTCAAGCAAGTGATTACTGGTACCCAATTCAGTAACATTTAAACATAATTTTTATTAAGGGAAATTCAAGGCAAGAAAATGTGCAACAGAAAAGTGCATATTATGCTGTCAAGCCGCCCCAGGAATACGTGCAATCTTTGCATTATTTCAGTAACATATAATAGAAATGAGATAACTTGTTTCTGCACAGTAGATGTATGGTTTCTTACTAAACTGAAACAAAGTGTGTTGCAAATGCATGCCAAATTAGCAGTAGCTCTTAAATGCATCCATCCATTATCTAGCCTGATTAGTCCAATGCATGGTTGCATGGAGGTCTTAAATACTTTCAATGATTAAAGTAGGAAGTGCTTAAAGATCCTACTTTGCTTTTAAGAGATTGAGTTCGTACAAAGCCTATTCACCGTTTGTGTATGATTTTATTTAGACCAATAAAAAACAGGCTTTCTCTGCTTTGCAAAACTAATCAATTCTTGAAAACCCCTTTGTAAGGAAAATTGTTGTAATGTGAGCACAATAATTATCATTAATCAAAAAGGGAAAAGTAATTGTTAAGTGTTTCCTCATCCCTACAAATAACACCAAAATGCATGAAACCAGAGCAGTTAATTACAGTTTAATAGTAAAAGTAGACATCAAAACAAACCCAAATAAAACATTTTCCTTTCATTTAATACTGTTTAAGAAGACTATTTACCTATTATTTATCACTTATTCAGTCTTTCTTGGGCTTTTCTAACAATTATTTCTGGATCCATAACGTTCTTGCTAATGCAAGAAGATGTGTGAGCAACAAATGGAAAAAGCAAACTGTTCCGAACACAGCACTAGCTGTGACAGTAACTAAGACTTTGATTACATGCCACCATAATCCAACCCTGCTCTGTTTCATAGACTGCAGTGAGTTGTTCTTGGAAAGACAGAGAAGATGATAGTTTGTTACTACCAGCAGCACACTTTGAAGACTGCCCAAGACTTGATTTTGTAGCCTGTGAGCCTGTACTTGATTTCTTCTACATTTGCTTGAATTTGTAAAATTAAATAAAACTGTACGAAAAATGTAGAGGTTAAAGAACATACTTACACAATCATTATTAATGCCAAACTATTGATTTTCTGAACTTAATCCAACTTTTTCTTGATGAGGAATGCTACATCATCAGCAACCGAAAATTATAGTGGTGCCAGCCCATCCCAGGATGCACTTCTGCACACACCCACACTCTGTGTTATTGGAGCAGAATGTAGCTCTGACAGAGCATACTTCAGGAGTAACCCAGGGAAAAAGAAACTCGTTGCAAGGAAGACTCTTCCTTAGAAATTAACCAGAGTAATCCAATCAAAGACCGAATACTAACTAGTGATAATAGATGACAGGCAATTAACACATTCTAAGAGCGCTGTAACAGATACAAGAAAAAAGAGAGAGTGGATTTAAGAGGATTGGCAAGAGGACATACAACTCTTGGAAACAAGTGCCAACAGAGTAATTCCGTTAGGAATAAATAGGATTCTGCTACCAATCTAAAGATCAGGCAAGTAAAGTAACCTGAATATAGAGGTTTAAGCTCCAGTTCCTGCCAGTGCTACAATAAATATGGAGTCAGAGTCAGTTGGAATGAAGGTTTGCCGGCAGGGAGAAGAAAAAAGGATAGAGACAAACAAAGATGGAAGGTGTGAGATGTTTGTGTCAGAAGTGGAGAAGGGTGTGTAGGAATGACATCCCACATCACAGACAGACCAGGAACACACAAAGAAAGACCCAACACTTTGATTTTATTCCAGGTCGAAGTGTCCTCTGAGGCTTATTCTAAAAGAAACCATCTGAAAAACCAACACTAAAACACCTTTTCACAAAATCTATGCTTTATTGTTTATTTTATAGCTTAATGTTTTACGCAGTTCATGCATAACATGTCTCCAGCTCTAGTTTTTCCAGTGCAAGAAAAGCCAGAAGTATTTAGAAGCTTAATTACAGATTCTAAGTAAATCAAAATTGTGCAAGTGCCTACTCTAGTCTGTGTTTCTTAACAAATAAACAAATGCTATAGAATATCTTTCTGTTGTGAACGCCAACCTAAGACATTTGAAATGCTAATGAATGTCCCTCTGTTTCCATCATCCTATATCTGAAGTGATTGCTCAGAGTTACACAGTGAGTTAGTGGTGAGGATTGAACTGGCAGTATTCTGGATGCAGTCCAAACCCCAAGCCACTAGTCACTACTGCCAAATTTCAAAATATTTAAGAAAAGCAAACATTCCTGACTTAGTTTTTAAGGTTATATTAAAATAAAATATTTCTAAAGAAGTTTTTTTTTTTCTATGAAGGTTAACCCACTTGTTGCTATTGTTTCAGTACACCTTCTTTTTCCTTATACTTTATTTGTAGAATTCTTTTCTTTTATTTAATTCTGACACAGCCTAAATGTAAAGACAACTTGAAAGTCTAGCATTTCAATGTGAAAATCCTTGTTGCCTTATAGCATAAGCAAGATTATCCTTAAATATTTTTATACAGTTCATTTCACTGTTTCCAGAAATGCCATACTCATTTCTTCATTGATGATCCTTTGCTTTTCTTTCCAATACCACAACCCCCCGTACCACAGAAATGAACAGAAAATTTCACCATATGTCAAACTGAGACAGCATATGTTTTCAGTGAGAAACCCCTTAGACAATGTGTTACTCATTTGTTATACTCTTTTTTTTTTTCTCTGTAGGTAAAAATAATGAGATCAAGATGTTATGGAGATTATATAGTTGTGCAGTTCCAGGAAAATGATAGGATACAGGCATATATTTTGGGGTTATTCAAGATGTTCTTTATGAAAATGTAAATCTGAGGTATCTCCCATTTAGTGTGGAAAACTCTTGATGGCTGTTTAATTGTATTAGTTCAGGATTATTTTTTACTGCATTGTTTCAATGCCTGCGCCGTGTCTTAGTAATATTTCCTGTATTTCCTTTGTGCTTTCAAATACTCTGTAGCATTACTGAAAAGTATATCAATCTAACCATTTTCTAACTCATTTGTGAGATAAAGATGAATTCATCTATACACTTATTTAAGCAATTTTTTGAAAATTAAATTTCTAAAATATCTGAAAGTAAATTGGCCTGCTCTGAATGGGACTATTTTGAGACATACCTTATATTTTAGATTAATATTACAGTATAGCATAATTACAGGACATACTGCTGACTGCGTAATATTTTTCCTTTGGAACAGATGACATGAGTAACATACTTCAAGATATGTTTGGAATAAGTTATAAAAGTAATAAAAACGTGTCTGTCTGCCCCTTAGCCACAGATCTGCTTTTCACTCAGACATTGCTTGGGAGAACGGTTCCATTTGCCACAGCAGGAGATTGCTACAGTGCTGCCAAGTGCCCACAGGTATGGAACTAAGAATATCATGTATTGCAATCTTTTACTGTATAGCTAATTGTATGTTCTGTTTGAATGCATTTTCAATTATAAACCTAGAAAATGTAGACTAAACATAGCTTAGCTTATATACAAATATACTATGATGGAGGCAGTTTTACAACTGAGCAAACCTTTTCTTAAGCAATTAGGGTGTATTAAAAATGACATACAGTCATGCATAGTTTAGCTGTTAAAAACTATGGGAGACTCTTGTTGATTTAAAAGGATACACAGGTTGAATGTATTAAATTAATGAAGGTGGAATTAAGTCCAAGTTATCCCAGCCATACCTCATCTAGTAATATGACGCTGTACCATTTAACTAGTGCTTAGAGGTCACACTGGAAGTGTCATGGCTAATTTACACTGCCACCTCACAGGAAGGCCCATTCCTCACTACACCTCTGATTACATCTTGCAATTAATCACTGCTAGTCTTAAGAGTAAAAAAATTCAATAGCTGGCCCTCCAAATCCTGCTTTAAACTGGGCTTGCAAAAATAATCTTCCTAGTTCTAGGACCTCCTTTAAGTCAGTTTGAAATAATATAGAGTTGAAGGTAGCCTAGTAGGTTATATTAATTAAGATTGCTAAACCATAAAATTAGATAAAATACAATGTTAAAATGAATACTACATTACTAATACAAGTTTTTGTACAATTTGTGTAAGGGTTTAATTTAACATGTCTGTTTTTTTCCTTCATTAATTTTCAATTCCATGTGATTCCTCATTATTGTCCAGTTTGTTTGTTTTTTTTCCTCAATGACTTGGAAGCTCACCTTCCCTTATAATCATTTTATCATGTAAATTAAAGAAACTGTATGTTTGTGCATATGATTTTAACAGTAATAGCTCAAACTCTACTGAAGATCCCATAACTTTGCTCAATAAGACAATGAGCAGTGTATTGCAAAAATAGTCGCTCAAACATTGCTAAAGCATAAATGTATCTATCTATCTAATCTATCTCGACATCCGGCGCCACCGAGAGTGGCAGCCTTTTCAGCAGCTCCGTATATGACTGTATGTGTATGTTTACTTTTCTACTTTTATTTTTCTATTTTTATTTATTGATCAATCCTATCACTTTATTTTATGTGAATTTGTTCACTGGACACACTTACTTTTACAACGTGGGCGTGGATTTTTACACGCCGAGACTCGCCTATTCAAGTACTCAACTTCGAGCGCTGAGAACAAATGCCAGTGCCGGTATGGTTTCCTATTTACCCGATGAGGTAAGAAGGCGGTGTCGTGGCAGCAGAGCGGGCACGAAGCTGAAAATGAAGCGGCTTGCGAGAAAGTGCCATTTTAAGCCTTCGGTGCCTTCTGTGATTCTGGGGAATGTGAACTCAATCTCAAATAAGATCGACAAACTGGCTGTGCTGGTGAAAAATATCAGAACCTACAGAGAATGTAGTTTGTTGTGTTTCTGCGAAACGTGGTTAACTAACACCATCCCAGATGCTAACGTGGAGATACCCGGGTTTAGCACAGTTAGAGCGGATAGAGACGCAAGCATCTGCGGGAAGCACAAAGGAGGAGGACTCGCTCTCTATGTTAATACACATTGGTGTAACTCTGGACATGTTAACATCAAAATCTCCACTTGCTGCAGGGACATCGAACTGTTGGCCGTAGGTTTGCGTCCCTATTACTTGCCCAGAGAGTTTGGACACGTCATTGTTGTTATTGTATACATTCCTCCTCGGGCAGACGTGGAGACAGCGAGTGACATCATCCATTCTGCTGTTGCTAAGTTACAAACGCAGCACCCTGAGGTGCTTGTGCTAATCGCTGGAGACTTTAACCATGTGACGCTGGACAAAACATTATCTGCCTTCTCCCAGTATGTGGACTGTAACACCCGGGGAAATAAGACTATTGATTTACTGTATGCAAACGTTAAAGACGCATACAGCACCACCCCACTGCCTGCGCTTGGGAAAGCAGATCATAACCTGGTTCTGCTTCAGCCTCACTACAAACCAAAAGTGAGGGTCCTACCTGCAACCACACGATCATTCAGAAAGTGGACCCTGGAGGCTGAGAATACTCTGAGAGAATGTTTTGGAACTACAGACTGGGATATCCTGCAGGGATCACATTGTGAGAACATTGAGGAAGTTGTTGACTGAACTACTGACTACATCAACTTCTGTATGGACATTGTAGTTCCAGTAAGAACTGTACGCTGCTATGCTAACAACAAGCCATGGATTACAAGTGACATCAAGGGCTTTTTGAACCAGAAGAAAAGGGCTTTTAAAGACGGTGATCAGCATGAGCTCAAGCGCGTGCAGAAGGAACTCCAAGTCCAGCTCAGAGTGGCGAAGAAGCAATACAAGAGAAAGCTGGAGCAGAAGTTGCAGAATAACAGCATGAACGAAGTGTGGGATGGGATGAAGATCATCACTGGCTGTAGCTCGAAGCAGGGTACCACCATCGAGAGAGACGTGAAGAGAGCAAACCAAATGAACATCTTCTTTAACAGGTTTGACCACCCTAACCCACTCTCACTCTTACCTCGGAGTACTGCACCCTCCACACATCCTTCTGCTGATACCAGCATAGGAGAGACATCCCCACCCATAATTACAACAACGCAGGTGAGCAGAGAGGTGAGGAGACTTCGTGCCAGCAAAGCAGCGAGTCCAGATGGAGTATCGCCACGACTGCTGAAGGTCTGTGCATCGGAGCTGGGGGGTCCTCTACAGCGCATCTTCAACCTGAGCCTGGAACAGGGGAGAGTCCCGAGGCTTTGGAAAACATTTTGCATCACCCCAGTCCCAAAGGTATCACGCCCTAGTGAGCTGAATGACTTTCGGCCTGTTGCTCTGACATCACATGTGATGAAGACCATGGAGAGGCTGCTGCTTCACCACCTTAGGCCACAGGTTCAACACGGCCTTGACCCTCTGCAGTTTGCATATCAGGAGAAGGTGGGAGCGGAGGATGCCATCATCTATATGCTACACCGATCCCTCTCCCACTTAGACAGAGGTAGTGGTGCTGTAAGAATTATGTTTCTAGACTTCTCTAGCGCCTTCAACACAATCCAACCTCTGCTTCTTAGGGACAAGCTGACAGAGATGGGAATAGATTCATACCTAGTGGCATGGATCGTGGACTGTCTTAAAGACAGACCTCAGTATGTGCGTCTTGTGAACTGCACGTCTGACATTGTGGTCAGGAACACAGGAGCACCACAGGGGACTGTACTTTCTTCGGTCCTGTTTAGCCTATATACATCGGACTTCCAATACAACTCGGAGTCCTGCCACGTGCCAAAGTTTGCTGATGACACTGCTATCGTGGGCTGTATCAGGAATGGGCTGGAGGAGGAGTATAGGGACCTAATCAATGACTTTGTTAAATGGTGCGACTCACACCACCTACAACTGAACACCAGCAAAACCAAGGAGCTGGTGGTGGATTTTAGGAGGCCCAGACCCCTCATGGACCCTGTGATCATCAAAGGTGACTGTGTGCAGATGGTGCAGACCTATAAATATCTAGGAGTGCAGCTGGATGATAAATTAGACTGGACTGCCAATACTGATGTTCTGTGCAAGAAAGGACAGAGCCGGTTATACTTCCTTAGAAGGCTGGCGTCCTTGAACATCTGCAATAAGATGCTGCAGATGTTCTATCAGACAGTTGTGGCGAGCGCCCTCTTCTACGCGGTGGTGTGCTGGGGAGGCAGCATTAAGAAGAAAGACGCCTCACGCCTGGACAAACTGGTGAGGAAGGCAGGCTCTATTGTTGGCATGGAGCTGGACAGTTTAACATCTGTGGCAGAGCGAAGGGCGCTCAGCAGGCTCCTATCAATTATGGAGAATCCACTGCATCCACTAAATAGTGTCATCTCCAGACAGAGGAGCAGCTTCAGCGATAGACTGCTGTCACTGTCCTGCTCCACTGACAGATTGAGGAGATCGTTCCTCCCCCAAACTATGCGACTCTTCAATTCCACCCGGGGGGGTAAACGTTAACATTTAACATTATACAAAGTTATTGTCTGTTTTTCACCTGCATTATTATTATTATCAATCTTTAATTTAATATTATTTATTGTATCAGTATACTGCTGCTGGATAATGTGAATTTCCCATTGGGATTAATAAAGTGTCCATCTATCTATCTATCTATCTATCTATCTATCTATCTATCTATCTATCTATCTATCTATCTATCTATCTATCTATCTATCTATCTATCTATCTATCTATCTTTTGTAGATTTATGGTAATCTATTACAAATAAACATTAATTTTGAAGTGTTCTATACTTTTCATATGTTAATGTTTTAGATGCACCTGGGCAACAATGGGTATCTGTACTAATCATAATACAAAAATCAGAAGAAACATTGATGAATCTCATTTTTGTAACCCACTACAAGTATTGACTCTAATGTTTTAGGGTCAATTCAGCATCAATCTCACAGGAACTGGACTGCGAGTAACTGAAACAACAAAATGGATGGCACAAGGAAACTATGCTACAGTAAAAGTGCATCAATCACATGTAAGTAAATATTTCATTTATTTTAACAAATTAAATTTTAATGCTTAAAGTGAAAAAATGTACAAGTTCAAAATATACTTAACATACAAAATTTATTATTATTGTTTTTATAGCATTATTTAAGTTACTGTATGCTTGGTTTTTCCCATATTTTACACATTAACATAAGCAACATTATGCATTCTGGCTTTCAGCCAATTTACTAACCATGTCCCTGTCTATAACTGCTTTAAGCAAGAAACATGTATTATATAAAGTACCTTTCAATGCTTAACACCCTCACAAGGTATAAGTACAGAAACACAGTACAGAGGTTTACATCTATTTTTCACAACCGTTCAACAACCTGAATAAGTGTCTTGCTCAATGTTACAGATTGAGTGAAGGCAGGCAAACTTGTGTTTCACAGTCCTCTTCCTAAGTCACAACAAAAATTCTAAATTATGTTTGTTTTTTACGTATGTAAAGATTCACAGTACCTAATTATTTTTTGATTTGCTTTGTAGTTAAAAGAGTATACTCTTTCACTGAGTTTGCTATTTAAGTTGGCACCTGATGGTAATCTCCTAATTCTCTTTTATAAATTAAAATAACATGAATTAGCGGAGCAAACAGATAAATTTATAATGTAAATGTTAGTTAATCCATACAGTGAGTTATTTTGCTATGCCAGTGTTTCCCAAACTTGGTCCTAGTATTGCTCCTAATTAGTAAATGAGCAATTTTTTTAAATGGTATAGTGAGAAATGTTGTTGGCATATAATATTCAAGATGAAGTGACATCCAATAGAAGCTGCTTTCAAGTTGTAAATGCAAAAAGCTGAGTTATGGGATGTAACAGAGGGGAGCACACCCAAGCAATATTTCTGCTTACTGAATATCCGCCTATGTGTGATTAAGATACATTACTCTGCAGTTTTATGAGTTAATGCAGTTGTATAAATTTGTCTCTCTATTATATAAAAAAATCATGGGATGAGACAAGACTTTTTCAGAGAGACGAGATGAGACATTTTCAGAGAGATATTTTCAAGTCCCATGAGACGAGACTTTGTGCCAAGAGATGAATTGAAAATCTAACAGCTCCAAGCGGTGCCGGAAATAAAAGACAAACAGTAGAAGAAGAAAAGACAAAGAGTAGAAGACAAAGTAAAACGTCGCAAAGAGGTTCAAAAATGTTGGCGCGATACACATGCAGAGCAGGTTAGAGATTATGAAAGTACTAAAATTCAAAAGTCTCAAAAGAAACTAATAGTAAACATCGCATTAGTGCTAACAAACAGAAAATATTACTCGGTGAAATAACGGAACAGCGAAAAGAGATCAAGTATATGGACATAGGTGATATGACAGAGCTACTACAAGTTTAATTTCAAAGAAACCACAATTTGGTCAGGTTTATATTTATGATCACAGAGAAGCGATGCAACATAGAATCGAAAGAGTTAAATGATCGGACGTATTAGAAATTCTACAGCTAATAATGAATACAAATCCATACGTCCAAAAGTATCGCACTTTATGCGAAATTTATCTGAAAAACACGGACAAAGAGGATTTCATGGATTTCTAAATGAATCCGAAAGATCACACTCACATATATAATAAACCAACATTGACAAACAGTCAGTGATAATAGTTTCGAAATATGGAGATATCAAAGAGAGTTGATATTTGTGTTTATCCAAAAGCACAGCACAATTTGTCGCAAGCAGCAGATCCGGGAAATGACTAGCGTGTAGGGCCCACACGGGGGCTGGCAGGCGAAATGAGTAGGAGGCAGAGCCCCCTAGTAAAGTATAAAGAAAGTGTAGTACATCAGGCATGTTAAGCTGATGTACCTAATTGTGCCTATCATTTTTACCTACTCAATCAAAAATAAAAAGGCATGGAGAAGGTGAATATGCAGTTCTAACATCTTGAATACTATGAATGGAAGACAAAAACAGGCTAGATAGATAGATAGATAGATAGATAGATAGATAGATAGATAGATAGATAGATAGATAGATAGATAGATAGATAGATAGATAGATAGATAGATAGATAGATAGATAGATAGATAGATAGATAGATAGATAGATAGATAGATAGATCTATTTACAAGAAATTAAGAACTGGAAATATGAAGTATACTGTATTAATCTGTTAAGCTGTAAAGCACCCAATTTAAATTTACATGATGAGTGCTATACCAAAGGGTGTTGCTGCTTGAAGAGAAGATTAGTTTGAAGAAAATTAATTGTATGTTACTTTATAGATACTCACATTGGTGGATGAAAGAATACACAGGGAGGTTTTCAAAGCCAATTTGCAAACAGACATATTGTCACAGAATTGCAGGAGAGTTGTTGGGTAAAGTTAAGAACAGATGAGCATATCACGTCCAGATAAGTTTGCATAATCTAATCTAAAGCACTGACAAACAGATAATAAAAGCTCCTTGACAGATACATGAATCTATCTATCCAATTTAACCTAACATAACATTATGTTATAGCCTCTTAATCCAGTTCAGGTCCACAAGGTGCCAGATGGTTCTCCATCAGCTTTGAACTTAAGGTAGGAACTGATCTTGATTAAAGCTCCAGTCTTGTGTACACTGACAATGACAAATATAGAGTCTGCAATTAATAAAACATAAACATGTCTTCAGGATGTGAAAGGGTAAATAGAGTAACAAAAAAAAACTATACAGACATGGGTATAACATGAAAACTCTTCCTGACCAGGCATGATATTCAAACCTTGGACACTAAATCTGTGGATTTTATAATTGGTCTGTTATTTTTTGATCATGAAAATTGTTTTGGTAGAATTAGCTTTTTTATTTTCATTGTATTTAAGGACTTTCTTGTATAATAAAAATCTATCCTGGCTTATGTGTACATGGTTGCAAGTGCCGATTCTCCCAGCAATAAAACATGTTTGGGCTTTGGTCTATCTGTCCTTCTACTGTGTTTCCACTCTCTTACTGTTTTTTAAAAGAGCTCTTTCATGTTCTGTACTTCTAACATGATTTTTTTTTTTTGGAAGGATGGTACAAGAATATATGGAAGATGTGGAGGATATTGTGGGAAGTGTATACCTCAGACCAACACAGGACTTCGAGTTCAGGTCCAATGAATTTTTAAACAAGTTAAGCACTGTTTAGGGAACAAGATATCAGACTCCTTCCGTCCAGGATGAGACTTTATTGCTTTGTTAAAAAAAAAAAAAAACAATTCTGCACATTTTTACTATCAAAAGATAACTGTTTGGTACAGAATATTATGACTAGAAATTTGCATTCAATGCCATAGACTCATAAAGCTTAAACCTTTCCGTCGGGAAAGAATGTTACAGGCACAGGACTTAAGTTACTTCAGTCATTTCAAGCAAATGAAATGAGAGCCTGAGTATATTTTGAAAGGTAAACGCTGTACAGAAGCCATGATGAGTTTGGTTACTGACCGACAAAGTTGTTTCACAGCAGCATGACTGACTTTTCTTTCCTTGCTGTCTTATGCTACATTCTCTTAAGTTTAATATTTTATTTCTTTGCCTACTTTAACACATTGCCATCACTTGTTGCTGAGTTATCATAATTTGAGGCTTTGTGTTTTCTCTTTCATCTTGACGTGTTCAGTGTCTGAACATAAACCCACACATGGATGAAACTAAAATCATGTTATTCTTCCATACAAAAACAGTCAGTCTTGCCTTGTAAGTGAACAAAAGTGCCCATCCTCATGTTCTTTTGCTTACAATGCAGTGCAGCCACGGATTAGCATTTTTCAAAACCAACTTACTAAGGATATCTGCACTGAGCAGTACCTGACAGTGACTACATATGAAAACAGAACTAAATGGTGCACTTGAGAAGCTGCCTGATAAGTATTACACTCACTCGTAGAAGATTTCGGGCATAGTAAGGTAAAGGTTTACATGAGGTAATCAACATAGTCATTTCTATGAATTTTTTTAAAGTTTTGGCTACTTTTATAAAATGAAGAACACTTTTTTGTTATCTAAGAGTCAGCTGTAGGCAATAAAACTACTGGTGCATGTATACCCTACCTCTCACAAGCATGTATATAAAAGAGATTTATTTTATTATATTGTAAAATATTTATGTTCACGTATATATTTATTCCTTGTGCTTTGTACATACTTTCTTTTGTTTGACTTTTCCACCATTTCATAAGCCATTATTTTTATTTTTTTTTCTGTCACTTTTTTAAATGTGGCGTATTTTCCTAATATGATTGTAACCACTAAAAAATACTATAATGACTTGTTAGGGCACTGCCCTTTCTGTGAATTATTCATTTAGTTTGCTACATGAAGGTGTTTTAAATCAGCATATGCACATTTCCAGTTTGGACTGAAACTTTTTCTACTTGCTATTTAACACCACAGTGATTCTGGCTTAAAAAACACATTTTATCTTTCCCTAGATTTATTTCATTAATTTAAGTATGTAACTACTGTAAATTACCTGCAGAACATGTTGGAGCTTCCTGAGCAGCTATTAAAAATTTTCCTATCATGTTTTTGATAGACAATTCTATCCTTGAGATCTGTATCAGAAAACGAGTACTTAATGCACTATGTGCCTTGAATATTTGTGGAACTGAACTTCGAATACTCTGTACTGATTTTTCTATTTTTTATTATCATTTGTATTAACAATAAATTTTCTTATAATTTATGAACTATTTATGTAAAACAAAATATCTGTTTTTAAATGATACTTGAAATGTATGGTCTTTTATATTAAAATAAAACATAACAAAAGAAACATTTAATAAAATTGATTAGAAATTACTACCCAAAGAAATCACATACTGTATTATATTGAGAGAATGGCATTTATCTTAATAATTGTGTATATGTTTTGTATATCAATGGAATCATTTGGTGCTAAAATAATTTTACTGTACATTTTATATTAGCTGACTGCTGTACTAACAGTAATTTACTGATATAAAAGTATAATAAAATTATGCTTTTACAGAAGTATGTTTCTTTTCACTGCTTTTCATGCTTTTAAATAGGTGTTAAGAAGACAAATGCACTGTTGTTGGTACCCCGAACCTACCAGCGGCAGGTCTTGAACTAGCACTCACCAAACTCATGGGTGCCCATTTGAAAGGATTCAACTCTGATATCCTTGACCAGGAATCCATGAGGAGGTCTGAGGTTTCTGCACTTCCTGCCCAGTGTGTCAGTTAGGTCAGATTCCTAGGAAGGACTGTGCTTCACTGGTTTCTCCCCCCTTAATTGACACTCCCTTCGAACATATAGGGGTCGACATAGTAGGGCCCCTTGATCCCTCGGCCCAAGGACACATATATTTTTGTTCTTGTAGATTACGTTACCCAATTTGAAAGCCATCTCATGGGAGTTGGTAGGGGACTTTGCGCATGTCAGAATCCCAAAATAGATCCTAACAGATCAAGGAGTGCCTTTTTCCTCTGAGAAGTTTTGGGAGATTGCCAAATTACTCAAATTTAAACATATAAAGAACGTAGTAAATCATCCTCAAACTGACAGTCTCGTAGAGAGGTTGAATCAGACTCTCAAACAAATTTTATGTAAAGAGTCAGTGAGGATGGTAGGAACTGGGATCAGCTCCTCTCCCTTGTTCTCTTTGCATATCGAGAAGTGCCCCAAGCCTCTTCAGGGTTCTCCTCTTTTGAATTAACCCCAAGGCATATTGGACATACTAAAAGAAGGATGGGAAGAAGAGGGTGTTCCTTCTACTAACATTCTGGAATATATTGAGCAATTACGCATTAGATTTGCTTAAATCCGACCTACTCTGCTGAGAACATGGAGAAAGCACAAGCAGCACAGCCCCACTGCTATTACCGTGGCACGGCACTTAGGGAGTTCCATCCTGGAGACCAGGGGCCTCATGTATAAACGGTGCGTACGCACAAAAATGTTACGTACGAATGTTTCCACGCTCAAATCGCAATGTATAAAACCTAAACTTGGCGTAAAGCCACGCACATTTCCACAGTAGCTCCAACCCTGGCATACACAAGTTCTCTGCTCGGTTTTGCAGACTGGTGGCACCCAGCGTCAAAGCAGTGCTACTGTTCCTTTGTGGTTACCCTTTCTTTTTCAGATCCACATTCCTGACGTGGCTTTATCATATACACTGAAACTAACTGCATATTGTTTATTAGTTTAAGGCACGGGTGTCGAACTCCAGTCCTGGATGGCCGCAGTGGCTGCAGGTTTTCATTCTAACCTTCTTCTTCATTAGTGACCTGTTTTTTTCTGCTAATTAACTTATTTTGCCTTAGTTTTAATTAACTTGATTCAGGCCCCTTAGTCGTCTCTTTTTCCTTAATTAGCAGCCCAACAATAATGAGAGACACAAAACGAGGTGCCACATGACCAGCTCACCTGTGCCCATCACACAGTATCTGAAAATAAAGAAAGGTGATGGTCTCAGTAAGGTTGATCTCTCAGGTCACCAAAACATTCTGACGGTGTTCTTAGAAAAAACAGAAAAATCAACAGTTTTGGAAATGTCTGCTGTGGCAGAATGAGAGCAGCAACAAGCCGTGGAATTAAATAACGGGTTTAATTAACAGCAAGAATCAGCTTCTCATTGAGAGATTGGTTGGAGTTTGAAATCCCAGCTTAGCTGGTCATCTGTTGGCTCTTTTCACATCTCATTTCTGTTTGGCTGTCATTTAATAGATATAGATAGATAGATAGATAGATAGATAGATAGATAGATAGATAGATAGATAGATAGATAGATAGATAGATAGATAGATAGATAGATAGATAATAAAGAAAGGAATAAATTCAGAGGACTGAATCCTTAAAAATAGGGCTATTAAAATGAAGGGAAAAGGAGTTAATTAGCAGTGAAAACTGGTCACTGATTAGGAAAAGGGTTAGAATGAAAACCTGCAGCCACTGCGGCCCTCCAGGCCTGAAACTCGACACCCCTGGTTTAAGGCATCTGATTGTAATTAACCTGTAACAATATAATGTTTCAGGGAATAGTCAAAGTATTCCAAATACCATAGCTGCTTTAGCGTTGTTACTCTCACTGCACCTTCTTTTTCTTCTTTCAGCTGCTTCTTTCTTGTTTCAACCCATTAGGGGTTGCCACAGTGGATCATCTTTTTCCATGTTACTCTCACTGCACCACTTGGAGTATTTATATCACTATATCTGAGTGGGGAATCGCAGATCTACAGCAGAGAATTATCAGTATACAGCATCAAGCACACACCTCCTCAGCCATGCTGTCTATTTGAACTGCTCTCACACGGCAAATGCTTCAAAGCCTTTCCTGTACGGACCTCACGGTTCAGAAACAGTTTCATCCCAAGAACTATAAACGCACTCAATCAGTCCATCAAGTGCTCCTTGTAGAACAATGTGTACTTATAAGCACAATTATCTCACTGTAAACTTGCGACAGTTATAATATTGCACAACCTGAGCCTCTTTATAAAGCGCGTATTTGCATATGATGACAATATCATTTTTAAGATTAAATGTAGCAAAATATGTTTATTATATTATACAGATAAATCTTTAACTTCATTTAAATAATCTATATTGTTAATAATTAAACATGTGAGGACACGATGTCACAGCGCTAGCAAGGATCTGGCTCTCCGTTCACGGATTTTTCCTGCCTCGCTGTGACACTGAATGTATAGAATAATTAAACACGTACTACGAAGATATGTCAATGCTCCTTAAAAGTTTTGAAGAATCGGCGTTCTAAGCTTACAGATGGCTTAACGTCTATTACAGAGCTGATTGTGTGGCGATTGGGTATTAGGAGAAAGAAAAGTAAGGACAGGAATTGGGGGTTAGAACGTTTGAAAGAGACAGTACTGCTACAGTAAAGTATTTCATCGTAGTTTGTGCATGGCGCAGCAAGCATCTTGCATGAGACATGAACAATCACTGTGCCACCGTGTTCCCATGTTTAATGACATGCTTTAACTCCTATCATCATGAAAATTATATCACGTATACATCTCAGTATATTAAGCATTCAGAGAGCTGTAATATTACGAATGTAATGGATTCTGTGTCCTGTCGGAGGAAGAGAAAGCCCGGAAGCATGTAGTGATTCACGCACATAGAGCACATACAGTCATAGCCGAAATTATCAGCACCCCTGGAATTTTCCCAGAAAATGCACCCTTTCTCCCAGAAAATTGTTGCAATTACAAATGTTTTGGTATACACAAGTTTATTTCCTTTATGTGCATTGGAACAACACAAAAAAACAGAAAAAAAGCCAAATCTGACATCATTTCACACAAAACTCCAAAAATGGGCCGGACAAAATTATTGGCACCCTTTCAAAATTGAGGGTAAATCGTTTTATTTCAAGCATATGATGCTCGTTTGAACTCACCTGTGGCAAGAAACAGGTGCTGGCAATATAGCAATCACACCTGAAGCCAGTTAAAATGGAGAAAAGTTGACTCAACCTTTCTGTTGTGTGTCTGAGTGTGCCACACTAAGCATGGAGAACAGAAAGAAGAGCAGAGAATTGTCTGAGGACTTGAGAACAAAAATTGTGGAAAAATATCAACAATCTCAAGGCTACAAGTCCATCTCCAGAGATCTTCATGTTCCTTTGTCCACTGTGCGCAACATAATCAAAAAGTTCACAACACATCTCACTATAGCTAATCTCCCTGGACGTGAACAGAAGAGAACAATTGATAAAAGACTGCAACGAAGGATAGTCCAAATGGTGGATAAACAACCCCAATCAACTTCAAAACATATTCAAGCTGTTCTGCAGACTCACGGTGCAACATTGTCAGCTTGAATTATAAGTCGACATCTGAACAAAATGAAACGCTATGGCAGGAAAGCCAGGAAGACCCCACTGCTGACACAGAAACTTAAAAAAGCCAGACTGGAGTTTGCCAAAATGTACTTGAGGAAGCCAAAATCCTTCTGGGTGAATGTCTTGTGGACATATGAGACCAAGGTAGAGCTTTTTGGTAAAGCTCATCATTCTACTGTTTACAGAAAATGGAATGAGGCCTACGAAGAAAAGAACACAGTACCTACAGTCAAACATGGTGGAGGTTCTAAGATGTTTTGCTGCCTCTGGCACTGGATGCCTTGACTCTGTGCAAGGCATCATAAAATCTGAAGACTACCAAAAGATATTGAGGTGCAATGTAGGGCCCAGTGTCAGAAAGCTGGGTCTGCGTCAGAGGTCATGGGTGTTCCAGCAGGACAATGACCCCAAACATATCTCTAAAAGCACTCAGAAATGGTTGAACACAAAGCGCTGGAGAGTTCTGAAGTGGCCAGCAATGAGTCCGGATCTAAATCCGATTGAACACTTATGGAGAGATCTCAAAATTGCTGTTGGGAGAAGGCGCCCTTCAAATCTGAGAAACCTAGAGCAGTTTGCAAAAGAAGAGTGGTCAGAAATTCCAGTTGAGAGGTGTAACAAGCTTGTTGATGGTTATAGGAAGCGCTTGATTTCAGTTATTTTTTCCAAAGGGCGTGCAACCAAATATTAAGTAGAGGGTGCCAATAATTTTGTCCAGCCCGGTTTTTGAGTTTTGTGTGAAATGATGTCAGAGTTGGTTTTTTTGTGCTCTTCCAGGAAATAAAAATGTGTATACCAAAACACTTGTAATTGCAACAATTTTCTGGGAGAAATGGTGCATTTTCTGGGAAAATTCCAGGGGTGCCGATAATTTTGGCCATGACTGTGGAAGAACATATACAAAACAAAGCATTTAACATGCTACTTTAGTTACGATGGGATTTGAGAAACTAGTAAATTAAAACGATTTTAAGATGAAGTTTATGATGTTCTACTTTAATGACAAAAAAGTGGAAATTTCGAGATTAAAGTTGATATTTCATGCTTTTTTCCCACTGTGCCTTTTTTTTTTCTCTGTGCCCTAATAAGCTTTCATATGACACTAGGACGGTGGGCTACAACTTGCCTTTTCACGGCGACTTTGATATGTGACAACTTTTTTTTTTTATTTCGGGCACGGTGCGACTTTGTGAACTTGAGTTTTCGAGTTTCTCCGACAAGCTATGTCACTCGATCAACTTCCTTTTGTTGTTTATACCACTGTTTAAACCAACAAATAGTACGTTTTTCCTTGCCTCCACTTGGTATTCACTGAAATTCTTCTATTTTCCCCCGTGCATTTGCCATTTTCTTTTCACAGAAGGCTGAGCTTAAGGGCTATTTGTATTGATTTGCATATTCAAAAAGGCGTAATTCTGAGAGGAGTTGGGGCGGGACAGCAGGCGTTACTTTTCATGCTGACCGGGATTTTTTTGTGCGTAAGCACATTTCCGCTTTTGTCCGTACGCCATGTTATAGTGTGAATTCTACGCACTGTGTTACACATTCATCCGTAGTTTATTTTGTCATTAAAGTAGAACATCATAAACTTCATCTTAAAATCGTTTAATTAACCAGTTTCTCATATCACATCGTAATTAAAATAGCATATTAAATGCTTTTGCATGAGTTCTTCTATGTGCTCTATGTGTGTGAATCACTACGTGCTTCTTAAACCGGCTTTCTGTTCCTTTGACAGGACACAGAATCCATTACATTACAGCTCTCTGAATAACTAAAATATTGAGATGTATACGTGAATTTATTGCAGCAGTACTCAGGGGTGGCTCTAGGCTCGTGGCGGCCCTGGGCAGAGTAAGAATCGGTGGCCCCTTCGCCCGCCAATGTCAATATGGTATCTTATGCACGGCGGATGGCCACATCCTTGCGGACACTGCATAGCTGCCTCGTGCTCATGACACAAGCATTTAACTTTTGCCGAAATTTGCCGCTGCGTTTTTAGCTGTGTCGTTATTTTCTCTGTTTTATATTCAATATATATTGGCATGGTGGCCCCTGGGATTTGGCGGCCCTGTGCAGGTGCACAGTTTGCACATGTCTAAGGCCACCCCTGCAGTACTGTCTCTTTCAAACATACTAACCTCCAATTCCTGTCCTTCCTTTTCTTTCTCAAAGTAACCAATCGCCACACAATCAGCTCTGTAATAGACGTTAAGCCATCTGTAAGCTTATAACGCCGATTCTTCAAAACATTTAAGGAACACATGTTTAATTATTCTATCGTTCACGCCTGTCCCAATGAAGCATACAGTGTGCTTTTATCTGTATAATATAATAAACATATTTTGCTGCATTTCATCTTAAAAATGATATTGTCATCATATGTAAATACACGCTTTATAAAGTGGCTCAGGTTGTGCAATATTATAACTGTAGTACAAGTTTACAGTGAGGTGATTGTACTTATAAGTCCAAACAGTTCTACAAGGAGCATTTGATGGACTGATTGAGTTCGTTTAGAGCTCTTGGGATGAAACTCTTTCTGAACCGCGAGGTCCGTACTGGAAAGGTTTGAAGCGTTTGCCGTGTGAGAAGCAGTTCAAATAGGAAGCATGGCTGAGGCAGCGTGTGCTTGAAGCTGTATACCGATAATTCTCTTACCGATCAGTTGCTCCGAGTGGTGCAGTGAGAGTAATATGGAAAAAGATGATCTGCTGTGGCAACCCCTAACGGGAGCAGCTGAAAGAAGAAGAAGATGCAGTGAGAGTAACAACGTCAAAGCAGTTATGGTATTTGGAATAGTTGGACCATTCCGTGGACCATTATACTGTTACTGGTTAATTACAATCAGATGCATTAAACTAATTAATTTCAGTGTATTTATAAAGCCGCGTCAGGGATGTGGATCTGAAAAAGAATGATAAATCACACATGAACAGTAAAACCGAGCGGAGAACTTGCGTACGACAGAGTATGAGATACCGTGGAAATGTGCGTGGCTTTACACCAAGTTTAGGTTTTATACATCGTGATTTGAATGTGGAAACGGTCTTATGCAACATTTCTGTGCGTACGCACTGTTTATACATGAGGCCCCTGGTCTTTTTTCACCTGCAAATCTGACCTTAACTTCAGTCCTAATTTGACCCCCCAAAAGAGACAGGAGCTTGAAACAGTGATCCTGTCAAAAAAAGTTTCTTTGGATTACAGGAAGCCAAATATTTAGGCTGGTGGGGGCAATGTCAAACCACTGTGTTCTAAAGTAGATGCTATATTGAAATGGTCCCGTCCGAAAACCAAGAGGCAGGTCGAAGCCTTTCTTGGGTTGGTGGGGGACAACCGCTGATTTGTTCCCTGGTTGTCCAAGAGAGTGGCTCTGAACCATGTTGTATGGGATGACAAAGAAGACGCTGCATTTCATGACCTTAAGTCAGCAAGTTTTGATTGCACCTAACTTTTCTCTACCTTTTATTCTTCAGACCAATGCTTTGAACACATGACTTTTGAGCCAAAGTGACAATGGTGTCGAGCACCCAGTTATGTTTCTGAGCCAGAAACTGCTGGACAGGGAAACCAGGTATGTAGCGGTGGAATGGGAAGCACTGGTGATAAAATTGGCAGTAACACAATTGAGGTACTACCTTCTGGGTCGCGAGTTCACCCTTGTCACCGATCATGCTGCTTTGCAGTGGATGGCGGTACACAAGGAGTCAAACCTATGTGTCACTTGGTGGTTTTTGGATTTCCAGCTTTTTAAGTTTTCTGTCCTTTAATGCTGGGGTTCTCTCCAGGCCAATGCCAATACTCTTTCTCAGGTTCACAACTTCTCGGTTTGGGCCACCCAATCTGACAGGTCTGGGAAGAGGGCGGGCAGTGCCATGTCACATACATGCGCATGGAAGACGATTTATAGGCTCAATTACTGCCATTTTTCACCTGGACCAGGGATCGGCATAGACATCTAATCCTCCTTTAGTCATTCTACAGATCAAGTGAAGAACATACTTTCCAGTAGCACCACCTCAAATCCACCTTCTGATGATGTCCTATCCGGTATCTAGAAACCACCTTCTACAGACGTCACTTCCTTTTCTGGACTCCCTGATTACACATCTTCCTTTCCCTGCACAATATATATATACAGTACAGTTAGCTCAGTTCATTGTTAGCTCAATTCCGTTTTGAACTCTGCATCATAAGGATGTGTTGTCTTTATTTTGCTGATTTTTTTTCAGTATATAGGGGTAACCATCCCCAAACCTTTTTGTGACTCCAGTCTGTTCCTTATTATAATGTTCATTTATAAAAGTCACAAAACAACACCAGGAGCTTGTAATCCACTTGATCAGTTTAGAAAGATAACGTAATGAGAATGCATCAAAACCACAACAATAGATGCTTCAGATTTATTGCTCTTGGTTCATTTTGTAATTTCATGCTAAGGATTAAAGTCTAATCATGTAGTGTTTGCCTTAGGGTATACTAGTAGGAAACAGTTTTTTTTATTATTAGTTTAATAGTTTTTTCCCCTTAAGTTCAAACTGTTGTTTGGACTTTTGAGAACTGTTTAACTATGCTTTCATCATTATTAATTCAGTCTGAGCTGAAACTAAAAGCAGCTTGCAGTGTTGCTGACTCCTCAGCAGCAACTGCTTTTTATTGTTTTCACATAACAGAGTCATGTAAATACATGAATTAAGCATCATACATTAGTTAACACTGCCTGGGTTCAAACCCTATGTCTGTGTCAAGGTTACATGTTCTCCTTGTGGGTGAACTTGTGCAGGTTTTCCTATAGGTTCTTCCATTCTCTTTTCACATTTGCAAAGTTTGTGTGGTACAGTAAGTTAGTTTGCAATTCCAAATAGACCCTATATGAGTTTGTGCATGAATGTGCCCTACAATAAACCCATCCCATCAGTATGGTTTGACCATGTCTTACACACCATCTTCAGCCTTCTACAGTCCTGATTTGAACTAAGCAGATTTGAGAATTATATGGTGTATTATGTTACAGTTAGGAAAATACCTATGTTAAAACTTTACCAACTTACTGGCCTTATCACATTTCAGCTGGTTGAATCATTTAATTTGGCACTTCTGCCTCAACATTAGCTACAAAAGATATAGATCTACAAGAGCAGATGTGACATTCTATAAATTATGCAGCACAGGGTTAAAACAGTAGCTGCAATTGATATGAGGGAGATTTGCAAACGTCCATAGCGAGACAACATGGAACCTCCAATAGGTAAAAAAAATGATTGTAAAAAAGAGGAGTGGGTTGGCACCCTGCCCGGGATTGGTTCCTGCCTTGTGCCCTGTGTTGGCTGGGATTGGCTCCAGCAGACACCCGTGACCCTGTGTTCAGATTCAGCGGGTTGGAAAATGGATGGATGGAAAAAGAGGAGAGACTTCATATAATGAGCCTACTGCATTACTCGCATGAGTTAATTCTCCACCTTAAAGGTGAGTCATACTACAGTGATTTAAAGGGTGATGTTTTAAACACAGTGGACAAAACATAATGAAAAGTTCAGCAGCAATAGGAAGCAGCACTTTACCCATCACCTCCAAACTACAGTAACAGCCAACAAGTTACCTGAACTCCCATGCTGATTACCTTAAGTCGCAGTCATTAAGTAAATTAAAGCGATCAGAAGCCTGTCCACAGTAGAGCACTTCCTAATGGATATTCACCCTCACTCTGGGCCAGTTTAGAAATGCCAGTTAACCTAGAAGTTTAGTTTATATAAGGATATCAGGAGAACAAAACAATATGAGGACAATACATTGTTTTAATGGTTATTTTAAGTACTAAATAAATAATAATAATTCATTACATTTATATAGCGCTTTTCTCAGTACTCAAACCGCTATCCACACAGGGAGGAACCGGGAAGCGAACCCAAAATCTTCCACAGTCTCCTTACTGCAAATAAGAACCTATTAAAGAAAATTGTCAAAATAAAATTAGGTAGTAACATGCATATTTTTTCTAAACTTTAAGATTTTTTGTGTGGTGGTTTTCTCTGGTGTATTCTAAATTCCTTTACATAAGTTTGGGTTTTGTGCCCTGTGATTGTTTGACGACATTCTATACTGGCTGTTTTGTTAAACTCTTGCTTGATTTGGAGGTTTATTCCTGTCTTGCTTCCTGTGCAGACACAATAATTCATTCTTTAACTTAACTTGATCTAAGTCATTGAGGGCAAGAGCTGATCCAGACAGTGTTGGGCCTAAGACAGGGACCACCCTGTATTATGACTATTTTAAATACTGTAGTGTCACACAAACTTTTATCTTATTAATTAGTATTGAGTGTTGCAGGTGGAGTGGTGGCTCTGAGGCTATGGATCTGCACTGGCAATCTGAAGGTTGCCGGTTCCAATCCCGCAAATGCCAAAAGGGACTCCGCTCTGTTGGGCCTTTGAGCAAAGCCCTTAACCTGCAATTGCTGAGCGCTTTGAGTAGTGAGAAAAGAGCTATATAAATGCAAAGAATTATTATTATTATTTTTATGAGAGCAGCATATTTATACAGTAATAGTATATATACTAACCTTATGCTGATGTTTATAACACACTGCTGAGGCCTCGTCTGGAGTACTGTGTGCAGTTTTGGTCTCCAGGCTGCAAAAGGACATAGCAACACTAGAAAAAGTCCACAGAAGAGCGACTAGGCTGATTCCAGGGCTACAAGGGAAGAATTATTAAAAAAGCTGAGCCTATTCAGTTTAAGCAAAAGAAAATTAAGAGGTAACATGACTGAAGTGTTTAAACTTATAAACGGAATTAATACAGTGGATCAAGACTGTTATGTTAAAATGAGTTAATCAATAACACAAGGACACAATTGGAATCTTGTTAAGGGTAAATTTCGCACAAACAATTAGGATGTTTTTCTTCGCAGAGAGAACCATAGACACCTGGAATGAGTTACCAAGTAGTGTAGTAGACAATAAGACTTTAAAAACTTTCAAAACTTGACTTGATGTTTTTTTAAAAAAATTAAGTGGATCAGAATGATGAGCTTTGTTGGGTTGAATGGCCTGTTCTTGTCTAGACTGTTCTAAGGTTTGAAAATGCCAACTTGCTGCTTCATTCCCCATAGTGGGTTTATTAATGTTGAAGCTGTTCCCCAAGCCTCTAGAGAAAACTTCCCAAGGATACTGAAGAGGATGGCTAGTCTGGTATTCCAGAGTACAACTCTATGATATGGAACTTGCAGGAGCACTTGGTGCCACTAGGGAACCACTGGAGTTTTGAAGTGTTAACAGGAGGTGATAATGATCCTGGACTTTAAAGTTGTGAGGTAACTGATGCATAAGGATCCAGCTGGCAGGAGGAAGGACTGGAGTAGGGAGTGATTTTGGGAGAATGTGGACTGAAGAAGTGGTGATCAGTAAGTAAATCTGAAACCTTTATGTTGTACTTTAATGTTTTGCGCTCCTTTTCTCTGCTTTGGTTTCCCTTATCAATATTTGTGTTCATTGTTGACTCTGAAGTGCCCCCTAAAGTCCTCAACACTCGCATTTTCACCACCTGATGTTAAGGGGTTACATAAAAATGAACCTTTAATATTATTAAAGCACGTAATAATGGAGGACTTCTATTACTATTTTCAAAATGTAACTTTCTTTTCTTTCATGGGAAAATAAAAAAGTACTACAAATCATGTGTAAAGTGATTAAATAGATCTTGAGGGACAGATGAAATTGGCTAATAAAAAGGATTTAAAGGATTTTTTTTCCTTCTAAACATTTTTACACCTGACACTTTATACCCAGTTTGCAGTAACTCAAGCTATAAAATTCTTGTCCAGTTAGTTGTCCAGTAAAGTAGTTGCAGATTAATTGAACAGAAAATTCTGCTGTTTCCTGTTATGTGACAAGTTGGTGAAATGTAAAATCTGTCTGCACGATGAATGACTGAACTACATACATTAGCAAGAAAAGTAGTAAGTTTACTAATAAGGGAAACAATGGTGCCCAGGCAGGGAGAGGTAACTTTGCTATTGCACTTCTCTGAGTGAGACTGAACCTTTTGGCAGGGTTGTTACACAGCTGTTCCTACTTATCTGCTCAGCAGTGCTCCAGAGTTATACTCATTTTTGCCTATCCAGCTAATTTATATCTGACCCTTGTTATTTCCCATTTTGATTTGTAAGGCGCCAGCTCAGATGTGATACACCTGTGCACTAGTAAACATATAGAACATAGCTAAATCCACGTAAACATGTCAATAACATTTATTAAATCCCTGCTTTTAATCCCTCTAATGAATAAACTGGTAGCACATTTCAGCACCATCAGTATCAACATCTGCTTCTACACTGTGTCAATACCACTTTTATAGGGTTACTGTTTAATTCCATAAATCTCTATGTTTCAGCAGTATATGCAGAATGGAATAATGTGCTTTCTGTTCTAAGGTAGGTAGGTAGGTAGGTAGGTAGGTAGGTAGGTAGGTAGATAGATAGATAGATAGATAGATAGATAGATAGATAGATAGATAGATAGATAGATAGATAGATAGATAGATAGATAGATAGATAGATAGATAGATAGATAGATAGATAGATAGATAGATAGATAGATAGATAGATAAGAGTGCTCATCCTGTTCCTCCTTGCCCAAAGGAGCAGATACCGGTCCTTCTGATGGGTTAAGGACCTTCTACTGCCCTACCCAGCTCTCCTAGTGTAACTGCCTGTCTCCTGGAATCTCTCCATGCTCTTGAGATGGTGTTGGGAGACACAGCAAACCTTCTGGCAATGACACATAATGATGTGCCATCCTGGAGAAGATGGACTACCTGTGCAACCTCCATAGGGTCCAGGTATCTCCTCATGCTACCAGTAGTGACACTGACCATAGCCAAGTGCAAAACTAGTGAAAAAACAGTCAGAAAAGATGAGGAGGGAAAAATGTCAGTGGCCTCCACCTGTTAAACCATTCCTGTTTTGGGGGTCATCTCATTGTTGCCCCACTAGTGCACCTGTTGTTAATTTCAGTAACACCAAAGCACCTGAAAGTGATTAACAACCATCTGCTACTTAACTGACCAGATCAATATCTCAGAAGTTTCATTGACTTGATGCTATACTCTGATTAAAAAGAGTTCCTTTAATTTTTTTGAGCAGTATAGATAGATAGAAAAAAAGCTTAAGAAATATTTACAAAAGCTCAAGAAATATTAGAACAAACAAGGTCCTGATAAACTATTTTTTTGGTATTAGTAGGTTGTGACAAGTCAGGGCCCCATCCTGAATGCATTGAACACAAAGTAAGGACTTATCAGATGGTGCATCAGCTCACTGCTGTTCACACTTCTGTAAAACACCCAGACAAATTGTGACACAGAAGATGTGGGCAGAGGAACTCACGTAAACTCCTTGCAGTGTGGAAGGAAACAGGTACATCCAGAGAGAACACATAAGGCATACTGTATACACATTGCACAATATGTGGTGGGATTAAAGCTTGGCACCAAGGTTATTATAGTTTGCCTTTTTATATTAGTTTTTATTTCTATATTTTTTCTGACCTTACTTGGAAATTCAGTTTAGTTTTAGTATTCCTTCATTGTGTATTTTTAGTTTTAATTTAGTTTTTATTTTACAAAGACATTTCTATTTTATTTTTATATATATTAGTTTCAGTTTTAATTTTATTAATTATAGTATGGTTAAAGAGCTACTATGGAGTTTGTGTCACAATGAGACAGAACTGTACACTTGACGGGTTTGGGTATGAGTTTAATGTTAGTGGAAACTTAGTACACAACACACTTTACTAATTTGTTTTGTTTTTCTGTAAAAAACAAGCATAATCAAAACCAGGTACTGAATATGAACAATTTTTCACAATTTTATCATTTTAAAAATATTTTCTATGTCAATTGTGCTGAACAAATCTGCGTTGGTTGTTGGCACTTTCTTCATTTCCTTTTATTGCCCAAAATGGGCCACTTTGTAATGAAAACTTAGGTGAATTTTAAGGTGTGAGGGTTTTTTACTCTAAATGTCTGCAGCGCACAACATATCCTGCTCCAACAACAATGTGCTTATAATAAATGCCTTCAATATTGCATTTAAAAATCTCAAACACTGTGCTTTGTTATTTTCTACCAGCCATATTGATCTCTGATTCCATCTCAGGCACAAACATTTTATAGACAGAATTTTGCACCTGCAGGCCTGAAAAGATATAAAAAATAAGAAAAGAGATTCTACTGTGTTCTGACAAGTGTGATCATGAAAATCACAGGGGTTAAGGAAGAACAGGACTCTTAGGCTTGAATCAGTGTGTAGACCTCACCTAGCTGTATTGAGGGAAACAAAGAAAAACAAGCATGTAGTATGAAGGTTAGGGGCAGTAAGTCTTGAATTGCCCACCATAAGAACAGTAAACCCATAATGAACAGAGCAAGAGCAGGTAACAAGAGTATGGGCAGGCACAAAATGACAGAGACAGCATCTGAGATTAAGAACAATATATACGACATTATCTAAACCAGTTTATCCAGAGTAGGATAGCAGGAACCTGGAGCCTACCCAAGCAGGTTTGGATGCAAGGCAGGAAAAATCCCTGGTATGCAATATGTATGACATAGCTAATGTTAAGAACATGGTATTTCAAATATGATATTTCAACTATCTGTTTTAAGAGAGAGAGAAACATTGAAAGAATTGGGACAGATATTTTAAAACATAATTCTTCTACTGGATTATTTTCACAATATCAGGTATTTTGAGCTGTGAATATAAACTAAAAAACATAAATTCATAATAAATATAGAATAAATACAAAAACACATTAGTATGTTTAGCTTTTCATCACTTGGCAGACTCTCTTCGCCTACCTACCTGTAGTTCAGTGGAGACATTGCCAGCTCTGGAATTTTACAAGGTTTGTATCGCTTTGTTTTAAAACAATGTTTTTAAAGCAAAAGTGATTGGTCAGTAACAATATGCTGATCTTGTATGATGACCTTGTCAGTCTCTCGATCAGTGCAGTTTTATTTAAAAAAACCGAGAGTGGTCTCCCCCAGACTTTCTCGTGTACTCGGATATGGGGATGGATATCTGAGGAGTAAACCGCAAGACAATGATTATATTAAGTAAATTAAAGAACCATCAACAACAAATCAAATCAATTTAATAATATATTGAACAATTATGTTAAAAGTAAAGTTGAATAAATCGGACTCTGAAGCTGCATAAAAAAAAAATCAAGTATGTGTTCAGGTAAAGGTTGATTATGTTGATGTCATTCCTTGCTGGACAAGTAAGCATTGCATGTAATGTCATGTGGGCATCGTTTTACATACTGGTGCTATAGGAAGAAAGTTCATAAGTTTTGGGATACATGGGAAAAAAAGCAAACTACTTTTATTGTAGCTAAGAGTATGAATTCTAGTTATTATGAGAAACTCTGCTTTGTTTTGGCTTTGACTTCTTCTTTGCAGAATAGTCAGCTTTGACAACCTTCTGCCAGGACAATGTAGACTTTTCACTTCCTGATTATCCATTTGTCAGTTTTCTTTGGCTGTTATTTGACTTCTGACATTTTGTGTCCTACAGACCACCATAACACAGAGTGTGAATGGATTCTTATGTGACTAAACACCACTTCAGCCAACAAAAGAAGCGACGATCACAAATGCTTCAAGCATGAAAAAAAGGCGACTTGTCAATGATCCGAAAGTTTTTCTAATGAAAAGAAGCCACTGAGAACACTACCAGCAGCCATAACACTGAGTGTCACAAAAGGAGAAGCTGCCATACTCCCCATAATTCAGCCAGCAAAAAACTCTTTTCTTCCTTAAGCTTTAAGTGTTATATTCTGTGACCGCTGCCAGCCCTTCAGAAACCCCCTCTTAAATAATTTTTCAATGGAAAAGAAACACTCTTTCAGTACCTCTTTGCGGGATCAGTTGCTGGCTTGCCTCGCGACTTTCTCCTCATGCAGGGCTATTAACATTTAAAAGATTGAGCTGCGGCCATCCTGTGTTCTCTCACTCTCCTGTCTCCTTTCCCTCAGATTTCCTCTGCTCTGGCCGTTGCTGCCATCCCGCTGGATCCCCTTGATGAAGAACATTTTGTGTTCTTTTGAGTAGGAGTCGAGGTCAGTACGTCACATTTGATAGCTGTTCCTTGTGAGGCCGGTTAGCCTCTGTAAGAGACTCGTGTTTGTAACTGGCAGAACAGAAATAAAAGTTTCTACTCCTTGAACTCTCCTGTGCAACTTTGTGACCCAAGCTTGACAATTCTTATCTGAATTATGTCCTTTTTTCTATTTATTATGTCTGAATGTGTATTACCTTTTTTCAGTTCAATTTTGGATTATTGTTTTGAGCCTGGCATAGCAGATTATTTGGATAATTTGGTTTTGACATGTTTTTAATAATTTTTCTCAACATTCCCCTGTCCACCTACCTTTTTTACCTTAATAGATCATAACCTTGGTCTTTAAAAAATGAACAATCCTGAAATTAAAAGGGTCTTCCCAGAAGTAAAGGCCTAAGTGTTTTTTACAAAAACAAGCCAGTGATTTAACAATTTAATTCAAGCAAGTGGTACTGGAATTTGGAAATCTTCAACAAAGATTACCGTAGTTACATTCACAAACCTTACCTCCCCCTCAAGCTAGTGGCTGCAATGGAAAACCTTCATTTCCTCAACCATCTTGTTTCTCCAGTGATTCCAAAAAGTGTAGAGGACATTGTTAAGATGATGCGGCCTTGTTTTTGACGAGCAGCCTTTGACTTGTCCTACAGATTGCTCAAGATTTACGTTCATAATTACATTACTTGATGACTGGGCTTCTGCCCTCCTCGAATTATCCTTACTAGTTTTTGATTGATTAATTTATAAAAGAATTTCCAGTCATATTTGATCAGCCTGAAAGAATGGACCAAGGTATAAATAGATGTTATATTTTAAATAGATAAATAAGTATCTGGGACTATATTGTGACTTTTAAGAATTTGGTTACAGATGTGAATATTGAAAGTGACTTTTTGACAGTAGTTAGTAGAGTTCTGTCAGATTTAGGACTAATTTCCTTCATTTTTGTGACTTCAGGTTTAGTTAGTATTTTGGGCTAGTCAATAGTTTGATTTTTCACATCATTCTACTTTTAATTTCCTTTTGTTCTTACCATTTGCAGAACATGTGGACACTAAAGAGGCCCTACTCTAAAAAATTAAGGAATCACAGAGAAATTAGAAAAATGTACAAAAGCCAACAAATTACTTACAGCAAAATAAGTATTTAAATGATGAATTATTAACAGAAATATCACCCACCAACATGAGACACAAGTCACAGGAGCAAGGAGAGCATCTACTGGGGTGCAAGAACCAAAAGAAAATACAGAAAGCAGCAGTGAAGCATACAAAGTATCAAGTGGCCACAGTAGGTGTTTTGTTTTCTTTGTAAGCCATGCGAATACTTATTGCTCTTGTTTCTTTTTTATTTTCACTTTAGTCAGTTGCCTAGATGTTATGGTGTGTGATCACGACCATCCGGTTCTATCCTAATCACAGACTCTGAATTCACTTGTCACTTTTCCAGTTGAAGCATGTTGTGGTAAATATTCAAGCCTTGACACAACAAAGAGGTTTGGGGCAGCCTCCTGTATACTTGAAAATTGGCTGCAAATGTAAAAGGGTTGAGAAAAAAAAGGTCTTTACAGACAAGAGTCCAAAAACAGAACTGAACCGGTTAAGAAACATGGCGGATATAAGGTTGAAAAGCAGGAAGAGGAGGGATCTTGGGACAATGGACTGGAAATGAGGTCATTAGGAGATGGGTTCTTCTGTTGGTATGGAAGTGACGAAGTGACATCATGAGAGCCAGGAGGATTTTCCTGTATTTGGTTTGCTGGAGAGATAAGAGAGAAGATTAGTGCACTCTGCCACCCCCTGGTCTGACCGGGAATTACCTTCTGTTGAGCCCTTTAGCTGCTCTCCCATGCACATGTGTGTGACAATGTAAATGATAGGAGCGCTCATTGTAATGTGATAGAATTGTCAAATCATGTTAAAAAGTAGCTACAGCAGATACATCAGGAACTCTACTCTCTGTCAGAAATTGAGATTGTGGTGATGCATCAAGGTCACTATGTGGAATTTTCGTAAATATATACAATGAGTTACTGTATGTTAGTACAGAGATGTTTCTCAGCTGGAATAAAGCATATTGTCTTTTGATTTGTCTTGAGCAATTGGATTATTTAAAATGCAAACATTTCTACACTGACATGTTTAATTACAGTATACCGTAATTGCTTGATGCATACATTTTGAATTTTGTGTCTCTAAATTTTTGAAAAGCATTATGGAAACTTTCTCTACCTTTTCATTTGTAATTTATTGCACCTGGCCTAAAAGACACTTTTTATTTATGTGCAAAATTTTCCTTTAATGCTAACATCTGTGCTTGCCATCTGCATATCGCCAATTCAGAAGCAACAAAAAGCTTGTACTTTCATGTGTTTTAATTAATTAAGTATCCCAACATGCAATTAGACAAAACTCCACTCAAACGAGGCTCTGTCTCACTTATTTTTGTTTACAGGCAAATTAGGGAGAGACCCAATTTATATGTAGTGGTTAACATATTTTGTGCAGATGTCAGGTATTGCATTTAATCATTTCTTATTCTGACGTGGGCTTTTGATGTTTCTGTGTTAATTAAATTTGACACGTAATCCACAGTCACTTTCAGGCTGTCACGACTGGGAATTTTTTTTTGGCCTTCTAATTAGAAAATTAAAATACTATCAAATATGACTTAACCTCAGTTATACAACAGATCTGTATCTTAAGAAAATCATTAGAGGTAAAATAAACAGGTGAGCTTCAAACTTTATGAAAATAAAAGGCAACGGCGCTTTTCCTGAAGCGTTATCTCCAAATTTGATTTCCCATTACACTAATGTTTTTTTGAGATAATGCAATTCAGCGATCTCATTTGCCCACCCTAAAAAAAATTCTCTATTATATACAAAATGTCCATATACAGACCAGTTTAAATAATTCTTTTTTTTTTTGATTATTTGTGAAGTTCAGAGATGCAATTTTAAAACTCTTATTGTAGGAATTACATTTTAATCATGAGCTAAGCCATCACACTAACACATGTACTGCTCTAATGGTTATTATTGGTGTATGTGTGCTTTTTATTAAACACAATTTACAGTATTCGCTTATAGTGGACAATTCTCTTTAAATTTCATGTCTAAATAAGTTAACATATTGTTAGGTAATGTATGACTTTTTTTAACAGATGTTTATTTAATGGTCAGAACCCCTGGTGCCATTGCCATCATATATTACTCACTGGGAAGCATTTTATTGGCTCAGTCCTGCTGATCTATGAGTGTGTAAATACTGTTTGGCATTGCAGCCTGGAGAACATTAGTGACATTTGGGGCAAAGATTTAAAAATATGTCTAGTTTTGAAAGAAGCTTACTTCACTTTAATTCAGATCTAATTTCATCTTTCTCCAAATTCTTGCTCTGTAAAAGTGGGTTCAGAAGTTGGATGGAAGAAAATCTCTGTTTATTTGATAGCATTCTTTAGTCATTTCAAAATGTATCTTTGCAGATACATATTACTACAGTACATGCATTTTACCTGTGTCTTGAATTCAGAGGTCTCTATATGGTCACTCAACTGTAACTGTTTTCCTAATTGCTGTTATACAGGCTTACGCAAAAATAAGGACTTTATTGGCCACCATGTTGTACACTATTATTAATATAGTTACAGTCATATGAAAAAGTTTGGGAAGCAGGCTGTCTTAATTCTTTGGATTTTTGTTTATCATTGGCAGAGCTTTCAAAGTAGCAACTTCCTTTTAATATATGACATGCCTTATGGAAACAGTAGTATTTCAGCTGTGACATTAAGTTTATTGGATTAACAGAAAATATGCAATATGCATCATAACAAAATTAGACAGATGCATAAATTTGGGCACCCCAACACAGATATGACATCAATACTTAGTTGAGCCTCCTTTTGCAAATATAACAGCCTTTTAGACACCTCCTATAGCCTTTGATGAGTGTCTGGATTCTGGATGGAGGTATTTTTGACCATTCCTCCATACAAAATCTCTCCAGTTCAGTTAAATTTGATGGCTGCCGAGCATGGACCGCCTGCTTCAAATCATCCCATAGATTTACAATGATATTCAAGTCAGGGGACTGTGATAGCCATTCCAGGACATTGTACTTCTCCCTCTGCATGAATGCCTTTGTAGATTTCAAACTGTATTTTGGGTCATTGTCTTATTGGAATATCCAACCCCTGCGTAACTTCAACTTTGTGACTGATGCTTGAACATTATCCTGAAGAATTTGTTGATATTGGGTTGAATTCATCTGACCCTCGCTTTAACAAGGGCCCCAGTCCCTGAACTAGCCACACAGCCCCACAGCATGATGGAACCTCCACCAAAATTGACAGTAGGTAGTAGGTGTTTTCCTTGGAATGCGGTGTTCTTCTTCCGTCATGCAAAGCACTTTTTGTTATGACCAAATAACTCAATTTTTGTCTCCTCAGTCCAAAGCACTTTGTTCCAAAATGAATCTGGCTTGTCTAAATGAGCATTTGCATACAACACGCGACTCTGTTTGTGGCGTGAGTGCAGAAAGGGCTTCTTTCTCATCACCCTGCCATACAGATGTTCTTTGTGCAAATTGTGCTGAATTGTAGAACGATGTACAGATACACCATCTGCAGTAAGATGTTCTTGCAGGTCTTTGGAGGTGATCTGTGGGTTGTCAGTAACTATTCTCACAATCCTGCGCATATGCCGCTCCTGTATTTTTCTTGGCCTGCCAGACCTGGGTTTAACAGCAACTGTGTCTGTGGCCTTCCATTTCCTGATTACATTCCTTACAGTTGAAACTCACAGTTTAAACCTCTGAGATAGCTTTTTGTAGCCTTCCCCTAAACCATGATACTGAACAATCTTTGTTTTCAGATCTTTGGAGAGTTGCTTTGAGGATCCCATGCTGTCACTCTTCAGAGGAGAGTCAAAGGGAAGCACAAATTGCAATTGACCACCTTAAATACATTTTCTCATGATTGGACACGCCTGTCTATGAAGTTCAAGGCATAATGAGCTAATCCAACCAATTTGGTGTTGCAAGTAATCAGCATTGAGCAGTTACATGCATTCACATCAGCAAAATTACAAGGGGACCCAAATGTTTGCACAGCCAGCTTTTCACATTTGATTTAATTTCGTACAACTAAATACTGCTTCACTAAAAACTCCCCAGTACTCAGATGTTCCTAAGAAATGAAAGACATACCATTGTTATCTTTTTTGTTGAGAGTAAATTATTATGCAGGCAGAGAGGGGTTCCCAAACTTTTTCATATGACTATGTTAAAACAAAAAATTGCACATAAAATAAAAATTAAAATACATTTCTGATCTCAAAAGCAGATTGAGCTAAGTATGTCAAAATATACATATGCACCCAATTGCATCCATGTATTTTTGTAAAGCAGATGAGGTTTGTACAGAGTTTAAAAGAGAATAGAGAAGAGAAACAGAACGTACTCTTCCTGGATTTCATCTGGCTTATTTCTGGCAGCCACTCAGCTTCACTGGGCACACTGTGAGATGCACCACAGCGAAGGTCAACCGTGATCAGAATCCAACATGCTTAGATTAGTTAGAATAGACAGAACTTTATCTGTCCCCAGGGGGATTTTTTTTTCACAGAAGATCTTTAAATAAATAAATACATAAATAGATAAATAAATATACACACACAATCTATTAAAAAATTGCTTTTTTCAACAATGCACAGGCTCACCATTGGTCATTACATGACTTAGTGGGAAAAACTTAGTAACTGCAAATAAAACAATTATTATGTTTAATAAAAAGAGTAATATGAACAGTCTCAACAGCTTTACAAGAAAATGGCACATTTCAGTAATAAGCCTTCAGTAGCAATTCAAATGCTGGAGTCTGTAAAGTAGGCATTGAGATGCTGCCGAGCAGTATCAGGATTAAAAACTGAGGAGATATACAAGACGAAACATTTTATCTGAGGACCCTACTGCGTACAGTCCTCTAAATGTACTCATGCTGGATCGTGTTGCCTCTCAAAGTTAGGCAGCTAAGCTGATGTCACACTGTGTGACTTCTAGTCAATGGGGTATGTGGGACTAACCAATGTTCTCACCAGACCATGTCAGTTTATATGACTGAAAATCAATGGGGAAGTCAATTTAATGACCGAGTGCTGAATTCTCAATCCTTTTTGAGACATCCAAAAGCATGCTGTCTGATGAAGTCGGTGCGTACAAAGTGTTAAGATCCACTGCACGTTCAGGTACAGTCTCTGCCCTTTTTTATTTTCTTTTTTCTATTCTGTTGTGCTATGTAAAACACAAGCTATCCGACAGATGAGTTTCTCTTCTGTTTGTAGAGAAAAGCCAAGCAAAATGGCACCTTTTATTGACTAACTAAAAAGATTACAATATTCAAGCTTTTGAGGCAACTCAGGCCCCTTCTTCAGGCAAGATGTAATCAGTAAGCAGCTCTTTACTGTTAGCAGGCTGCATCCTTGTCCAGTTCAAACTCTGCCTTTAAAGACATCGTACAGACATCCATCCATCCATTTTCCAACCCGCTGAATCCGAACACAGGGTCACGGGGGTCTGCTGGAGCCCATCCCAGCCAACACAGGGCACAAGGCAGGGAACCAATCCTGGGCAGGGTGCCAACCCACCGCAGGACACACACAAACACACCCACACACCAAGCACACACTAGGGCCAATTTAGAATCACCAATCCACCTAACCTGCATGTCTTTGGACTGTGGGAGGAAACCGGAGCGCCCGGAGGAAACCCACGCAGACACGGGGAGAACATGCAAACTCCACGCAGGGCAGACCCGGGAAGCGAACCCAGGTCCCCAGATCTCCCAACTGCGAGGCAGCAGCGCTACCCACTGCGCCACCGTGCCGCCCATCGTATAGACATGTACTACAAAATTCTGGATATTGCAAATATTCAGCAACAAAATGAACAGCAGCAAAAGAACAGTTTCAGAAGAAAGAATTTTTTTGTGCAGTCCTTACCTCAATTAATTTCTCCTGACTGCGGTGGGTTGGCGCCCTGCCCAGGATTGGTTCCTGCCTTGTGCCCTGTGTTGGCTGGGATTGGCTCCAGCAGACCCCCGTGACCCTGTGTTCAGATTCAGCGGGTTGGAAAATGGATGGATGGATGGAATTTCTCCTGATTTCTGATCATAATTATAATCCTCATTACACTTGCTACTTCAGATGAAGGATTATCATTATAACTAGTATAATTTATTACAATTGTTATGGTTGTTTTGAAAAATGTATCACTACAAATGCAAATTTTCAGTAAAAAATCTTGTTACCCTAAACTTTAAGTTGAGTATAAAAAACCCCACTTGAACGTAGCCTCCATGCCTTTGAATATGCACTTCAAACCTCCACTCAGCTGCTCATCAAAGACCAGGTTCCTCAAACGTGTCTGATTTTGTAAAGCTTTGTGTAAAGACAATTAGTTATATTCTGCTCTATCTTTCGAAACAGATGACGAATCTATGAACTCAAACCATGGACGCTACATGTCAATGGTAGGCTGTCGAATGCAGCCCAAGGTAATTCCTGATGGACGTCAGTTTGAACAACATGCAGATGTTATTGCGGTTTTAACAATCACATGTCGCATTACTGACTGGAGTACTCTATGTGGTGATTCCAAGAGAAATATGTAAACTGGCATTTTATATTAAAACTAGCTGTGTAAGTGTGAGCTGTAAAAAAGCCCAGGCTCCTAGAAACCATGAATTGTGGCACTTCAATCAATCAATCGCATCGGTTGTGCATTAACAGCTAAGTGACGTTCTCTCTCCTCAGAGGTTTCAATTTGTCGACATGCTTGTCTTCGTTGTCTATCAGTGGCTAAGTGAGTTTCTCTCTTCTGAGGTTTTTTTTTTGCCAATGTGATTGCCTCACTTGTGTATTAGCGGCTAAGTGAGTTTCTCTTTTCTTGGCGATTTCAATTTGGTGACAGAGTTTCTTTCTGTGAGCTTCATGCTATAGCCTTGTGCTTCCGGGCCGGACAGACAGACACACACACTTCCACACATAGACGTTTATATGTAAGATATACAGAATATGCAGCTGTTTACACGCTCTTCAAACTTATAACGGAAAAGAAGGTGTTATGAAACTTCACAGATGGGTGCAAGGATTTTTAGAAACTCTGTATTAGAACATAATAAAGATAAGGCTAAATTTTTTTTTTGTAAAATATAATGTTCTAATGACAGATTTATTCTAATGATATCTAACGTTATTAGTCAGAATCCATTAAAAGATGTAGCTTCGGGTGCAGCTATATCAAAGACCAACTATGAAAGGTAAAGAGGAGGACTAATAAGCAGCCTGCCCTTCAGCCAGGGATGACAGCAAATGAGTTCCCATTCATGAGGCCTAATGGCTGTGAGCCCGTTATTTCTTCTAATCACACTTGAGACCTTCTGTACATAGTATATCTCCATTACAGAGACAGTGCAATTTGAAAAAAATAAATAAATAAATAATTTAAAGTATGTTTAATTGCTAGTGGTGAAAACCAGATCAGGGAGAATCTGCCTTATATGAATATGCGCTTGGTAAACTTAGTTGATACGTGAAGTGAGTCACTACATACTGTTCCTGAATGCTCATTGAACAAAAAAAAAATGATTAAAATTACTTATCTGGGTACAACTCCGGTTTTCTCAGTCACACAATGGTATCTTTTGTTTCTGCATTACTAAATATCTTCTGGTTTGTTAACCCCTAACCATCTAATTTATTCTCTAGATCATTGGGCTCATTCGAATTGTATTAAACTGGGTTTAGGATGACAATGTCTGCTTTGTGGTCTTGATGCTCAGTGATAACTACTAAATTTCTAGGACCGCAAATATTTTTATTTCTATATATTGATTTAACAGTGTTGGGTTCCATTGGCTAGGCTCCCTTATCTTAAACTGTGGTAAATGAAACTGGTATGGAAAAATGATTTTTTTGCTTTTCATTTTTTAAAAGTGTAAAAAAGTGGCACGCAAAGTGGAAGGGTGACTATTAAAAGTCTGTACATCTGACCATTTTTCACATTTAATAAGATTTTGTAACAGACAATTTAAGTAAAAAATAGATATTATGGAGTTTAAAATAAATTTTAAAAAACCCTCTTGGTACTCAATTATTTTTAACCTGAATTCTAATGTGTTCTAATCAGGATTCGCACAGGTAATGAGACAATCACACTTTAGTAGGGGAAGCATTTTCATATTGCTTTTTTTATTTTTTAATATTACAAAATAACCTTAGGCAGGGGTTGAATTCTGTATTGTTAAGTTTGACTTGATTGTATGTAATGTTATCATCTTCATCGTATATGTTAGACTTCCATCCATCCATTATCCAACCCGCTTTATCCTAACTATAGGGTCATGGGGGTCTGATGGAGCCAATCCCAGCAAACACAGGGCGCAAGGCAGGAAACAAACCCCGGGCAGGGTGCCAGCTCACCACAGATACATTAGAATTGCTTGTATGAAATGCTATTTTCTTCAAATAAAAAAAAAATGAAATAGTAATACAAAGATGTTAAGTGAGAACTTTAAGAATTATAAACATCCAGTGCCTTATTTTTACTATCGTCAAAAACTGTGAGAAACATTTTCATCGCAAAAGTTTCCAATGTCGTATACAGTAATCCCTCGCTATATCGCGCTTCGCCTTTCGCGGCTTCACTCCATCGCAGATTTTATATGTAAGCATATTTAAATATATATCGCGGATTTTTTGCTGGTTCGCGGATTTCTGCGGACAATGGGTCTTTTAATTTCTGGTACATGCTTCATCAGATGGTTTGCCCAGTTGATTTCATACAAGGGACGCTATTGGCAGATGGCTGAGAAGCTACCTAACTTACTTTTCTCTCTGTCTCTCTTGTGCTGACTTTCTCTGATCCTGACGTAGGGGGACTGAGCAGGGGGGCTATTTGCACACCTAGACGATACGGACGCTTGTCTAAAAATGCTGAAAGATTATCTTCACGTTGCTACCTTCTGTGTGCAGCTTTTAAGTATGCTGCACGGTGCTTCGCATACTTAAAAGCTCAAAGGGCACGTATTGATTTTTTTTATCTGTCTCTCTCTCTCTCTCTCTCTCTCTCTGTGCTCCTGACGGAGGGGGTGTGAGCTGCCGCCTTCAACAGCTTTGTGCCGCGGTGCTTCGCATACTTAAAAGCCAAACAGCCCTATTGATTTGTTTGCTTTTCTCTATCTCTCAGACATTCTGTGCTCCTGATGCACACTCCTTTGAAGAGGAAGATATGTTTGCATTCTTTTAATTGTGAGACGGAACTGTCATCTCTGTCTTGTCATGGAGCACAGTTTAAACTTTTGAAAAAGAGACAAATGTTTGTTTGCAGTGTTTGAATAACGTTCCTGTCTCTCAACAACCTCCTGTGTTTCTGCGCAAATCTGTGACCCAAGCATGACAATATAAAAATAACCATATAAACATATGGTTTCTATTTCGCGGATTTTCTTATTTCGCGGGTGGCTCTGGAACGCAACCCCCGCAATGGAGGAGGGATTACTGTAACCCAGCTCACATCACCTTGCTACACTATGAGTGCCTGAGATGCCTGTGTGCCATTTTGAAGCCATATTTCAGTGCATTGTATTGGCATCCATTTTCTTGATTTTAACATGTCATCATAGCTGCCATCTCTGGGGCAGGGGTAAGTCCTGGAGCAATGGTAGAGGGAAAGTGGCGGTGGTAAAAATGAAAAACTCTGAACTTTTGAGAGTCTACATTGCTACAGCCTACTGAGGCTACATTCAATTTTTGCTATATGCAAAAGTGAGAATGAATCAGTATTTCTAAGTTCAGATGGTAGTGAGTTCCAAAGCTGGGGAGCAGAGCAACTGAATGCTCTGCTCTCCATGGTGGTAAGACAGGTGAGGGGGATAGTCAAGTGGATGGAGGAGGAGGATCTAAGGGTATGGGAGGGAATGGCAACATGGAGGAGGTCAGACAGATATGGAGGGGCAAGGTTGTGGATAGCCTTAAAAGTTAGTAGGAGAATTTTGAGGTCAATACAGAACTTAACCAGAAGCCAGTGAAGCAGCTGCAAGACAGGAGTGATATGGTGAGTAGAGGGGGTTCTAGTAATGATGCGGGCAGCTGAATTTTGGACCAGCTGAAGCTTATAAAGAGATTTGCGTGAAATACCAAAGAAAAGGGAATTGCAATAATCCAGACGAGAAGTGACAAGGCTATGAACAAGGATAGCAGTGGTGTGGGGAGTGAGGGAGGGGCG
The DNA here is from genome assembly GCF_900747795.2 of Erpetoichthys calabaricus. Taxonomy (NCBI): domain Eukaryota; kingdom Metazoa; phylum Chordata; class Cladistia; order Polypteriformes; family Polypteridae; genus Erpetoichthys; species Erpetoichthys calabaricus. The sequence continues at coordinate 200,725,397 of NC_041394.2, forward strand.
AATACAATTAATGTTACGCAGGTGGAAATATGCAGACCGGGAGATGTTGTTGATGTACTATCAAGGATGACACCCAGACTCTTAACCTGTGTGGAAGGGGAAACAGAGGAATTATCAATAACAAATAGTTTTGGATAATGCTGATTTTGTACCAGTGAGGAGAACCTCAGTTTTGTCACTATTTAAGAATATTTGAAGAAAACCAAGATTTAATTTCTGTTATGCAGTCAATAAGTGAGGATGTGACGACGTGCGTTTGCTGTATGCTCCCGTCTGCTGTCCAGGAGCCCTTAAACACAACACAGTCGGTAATGCTACCGATGAGCTAGGCAATGAGGCATCAACAATGGAGCAAGAGGATGGTGTACAAAAAGTGTCAAGTGCTTTTATTTAAAATCCAACAAAACAAGTGTTCAAATTAAATAAAGTGCAGTGATTCAAAAAAAAGTCTTCATTAAATAAATAATCCATAAAAACAATTGTGAAACGTGGAGGTTAAAAACAATAGAAAAAGTCTTCTAAAAACAACGAGGTTAAAATAATGCAGAAAGCAGTCTTTTAAAAACCACAACAACAAGCCCAGTGCCTTTTTACCTGGCGGCCCCCCTGTTTCCCCCGTCTGGGCTTCTCAACAGGGGAGTCACCCTACTTGCAGCTGTCCTTCACGCTGCCTACTTCAGCTGTTCGGTTTGCCTCACCAACTCCTGGCTCCGGTAGGCTCCTCCAAACAGCGACTTGGGATTCCCCAACGACCAGGGCTCTCACGCTGGGGAAAACCACATCCCAAGTCCTGACTCCCGCTGCCTTCCGTGGCCTTACACACAGAGTCATCCGCCTTCCAGTCACTCCCGCCCTTCAGAATAAACTGCGGGAGTGACCACTACTGCTGCTCCTCGGGTGTCGGCCTAACACCCAGGCTAACTGTACAGCTGCATGCGCGAGCCTGCACTCGCTTGCTCTCCCGCACCGGCGCTCTCTCTCTCTCCTACTTCCTGTTTCTCCTGCAACCTTGGATCGTTTCTCTCCTTTCTTTTTTTTTCCTCCTTAGCTGACTCGCGTTTTTATATATCAAGAGGGCATGGCAGCTGTGGCAAATTAGCAGCCACAGGAACAATCACGGATGCAGACGATTTCTCACCTGTGCACTTAGGCGAGAAACACCCACACCGCAAATCGCCGTGAGAATCTCTTCAGCCACACTACCACCACGCCCCCTCACCAAGCTGCAAGCGCGGTGATTATTTATTTTAAAAACTGGCCTTAGAACGGGAGCTGTGGACCCGCTATACCACAGAGGAGGGTGGAAAGGAAAAAGCAGGTTTGCCAGTGAGGTAGAGCTGGGTGTCATCAGTGTAACAGTGGAAGTTAATGTTATATTTATGAAGGATATTGCTGAGGGGAAGGAGGTAAATAATGAAAAGGAGGGGCCCCAGGACAGAGCCCTAGGGCACACCTGAAGTAACAGCGGTGGGTTGGGATGTGAAAGTTTTAAGCTGAATGAACTGAGTGCGGCCTGAGTGGTAGGATCTGAACCAATCGAGTGGAGTGTGGGTAATGCCAATCAAAGATAATCTATTGAGAAGAGTAGCGTGACAAATAGTGTCAAATGCCACACTCAGAATAGTGATTAAACCAGAATCAGCTGCCATAAGGAGGTTGTTAGTAATTTTGATAAGTGCCATTTCTGTACTATGGAGGGGGCGAAAACAAGACTGGACCTGTTCATACAGATTATTTTGAGTTAAATGAGAATGAAGTTGAATAGCCACTATTTTTTCAAGAATTTTGGAAATAAAGGTTAGATTAGAAATAGAACGAAATTACTGAAATTGGTCGGGTTGGCACCAGGTTTTTTCAGTATTGGGGTATTGCAGAAGTTTTAAAAGATGAAGGAACAGTACCAGTAGTGAGAGAAGAGTGAATTATAGCAGAAATAAGAGGGACCACAGAGGGCAGGCAGGCTTTGACCAGAACTGTGGGGAGGAGATCCAGTTGGCAGGTGGATGGTTTAGGCTTACAAACGAGATCTGAGATTTCTGAGAAAGTAGGAAGCTGAAAAGAGGAAAATAGGTGAGTGGGGGGTGAAATTCAAATGAAATACTGGAGGAATCCGTACCAAGAGACTGGTGTATCCTCTGGATTTTTTCATTAAAAAAGGACATAAGGGAATTGCAAAAATCAGTTGAATAAAGGTGAGAAGGCAGAGAATCCGGGGGTTGTGTGATATTATTGAGCAGTGAAAGCAATGACTTGGTGTTATCTTTATTGGAAAAAATTATGTGAGTTTAAAATAACAGTCTCAATCCACTGTATTAATTACCTTCATCATTTTGAACACTTCAGTCATGTCTCCTTTTAATCCTCCTTTACTTAAACTGAAAAGGCTCAGTTCTTTAAATCTTTCTTCATAATTCATCCCTTTTAGCACTGGAATAAGCCTAGTTGCTCTTCTCTGGACCTTTTCTAGCACCGCTACTATTTTCCATTGCATTAGTCATAACATCCGTCACTTCAGCCTCATGTTTATTTCCAATTTTTCACTTTGGGGCATTGCAGTCTCCATCTTCTTTAAGAGCCTGTGGTTCCCATGTAAATTTGAAGACAATGAAGGAAAGACTTTTCATAATTTCTCAAGGAATGATTCAAATGAAGAATCTCAATTGTAGACATTGCTAGTTCTCAGCTGGGTGTTTTGTTCTACCTTCTTCATGGACTTCACCTGACTATTTGACTGTTTGTTTAACCATCTCTTTGACTGTAAACCTTTGGCAATTGATTCTCTTAATTATAAATATATTACAGTAATCCCTCGCTATATCGCGCTTCGCCTTTTGTGGCTTCACTCCATCACGGATTTTATATGTAAGCATATTTAAATATATATCGCGGATTTTTTGCTGGTTCGCGGATTTCTGCGGACAATGGGTCTTTTAATTTCTGGTACATGCTTCCTCAGTTGGTTTGCCCAGTTGATTTCATACAAGGGACGCTATTGGCAGATGGCTGAGAAGCTACCCAACTTACTTTTCTCTCTGTCTCTCTTGTGCTGACTTTCTCTGATCCTGACGTAGGGGGATTGAGCAGGGGGGCTGTTCGCACACCTAGACGATACGGACGCTTGTCTAAAAATGCTGAAAGATTATCTTCACGTTGCTACCTTCTGTGCAGCTGCTTCCTGAAGCGACATACTGCACGGTGCTTCGCATACTTAAAAGCTCGAAGGGCACGTATTGATTTTTGATTGAAAAACAAACTCTGTCTCTCTCTATCTCTCTCTCTCTTTCTCGGCTCCTGACGGAGGGGGTGTGAGCTGCCGCCTTCAACAGCTTTGTGCCGCGGTGCTTCGCATACTTAAAAGCCAAACAGCCCTATTGATTTGTTTGCTTTTCTCTCTATCTCTCTGACATTCTCTGCTCCTGACGCACACTCCTTTGAAGAGGAAGATATCTTTGCATTCTTTTAATTATGAGACGGAACTGTCATCTCTGTCTTGTCATGGAGCACAGTTTAAACTTTTGAAAAAGAGACAAATGTTTGTTTGCAGTGTTTGAATAACGTTCCTGTCTCTCTACAACCTCCTGTGTTTCTGCGCAAATCTGTGACCCAAGCATGACAATATAAAAATAACCATATAAACATATAGTTTCTACTTCGCGGATTTTCTTATTTCGCGGGTGGCTCTGGAACGCAACCCCCGCGATGGAGGAGGGATTACTGTATTTACATTTTTCTTTTAAATGTATTTGCTTGACACGTTTTTCAAAACTGCTGTACGCAACATAACATTTCGGTTACAGACAGGACCAAAACAAAACAAAAATAAAGAAACATCCAAAGTGAATACAAAGTACAGAGTAGAAAGATCCTGTCAAGCTTATCAAAGTGTCCAATCCCAAAATATTAAAAAGAAGATTAATAAACAAGACAAAAGTTCACTTTGAACATTTACCAGAAAAACTGCTACCGGTGTAGGCTTTTTTAAAACATTCATGACAATCCGAGACATGGTGATAGATGCATTTCAGAAGGAAAAAAAAAAAAAAGCTATGAATATAAGCTTTGTATAAGCTCATATTTGGTTCCTGAAATGCAAAAGTATCATCCATCCATTTTCTTAACCAGCAGCTGAAGCGTATCCCAGCAAGCACTGGGAACAAGGCAATAAGAACACCTACAGAGAGCCAGCCCATAATAGGGCATACAAAGATTATTAAATAATTATATATAAATGTCAAATAATAATCTGGACAGGTATGCTCTCAGTATGTAGAGCCAACCTTACCTTGTAATCTTCGGCACTGTGCAAGTTTTTAAAGACTACTCAATAAACTGGCAAATGTCTCTGTTGAATTCCTTTGGCTTGTTTTCGATAGATAAAAGTTCAAATTATATGAGGATCCAGTCATTTTACAGCTACCCTCTCTAAATCCCACTCCGCCCCACTGTCACCTACAAGTAATCAAATGTAAAATTCAAGATTTATTACAATGCGCTCTTTTTCAAGGACCCCAGCATTATTGATTACATGGTGGTGAGAAAGGTTTAGGTTCATTCTAAAGACTTTTAAGTCGGTTGTGTACAGCGTGGCCTTTGTTTCTGACTCCAAGTTGGCTGCCCTGCTAATTTTATAAAATGCATTAAACAGCACCATCTTCTGGCAACATTCATGCGTGTCCCTTTTTTCCACTAATAAATGTGCAAACCTTTCTAAATAACATGTTTTCAGTTGATCATTATAGGTTATTAAGCGTAGGTTGATGGGCAAAATGACAAATGTATACATTTAAAATGAAATCTCCAACACAAATAAGGTGTACAGAAAGTAAAGGGGTCCTAAATTTTTCTGAATCCATGTATTTTTAAAAATAGTTTCTTTGAAATAAAAGTAATATTTTTGGGTAAAAAAGTTAGTGCTTAAAATGAAGCCTGGGGTAAATTGTATGCATGTAATCCTAACTAAGTGCCAAGTATGAAGTTGACATGCCTGATGCCTTTTTTTTTGCTCTTACCATTTAGTGAGACATACTGCAATACTTCAGATAGCCAAATCATGCAGGTTCACCAAGCTTTATTTGTCACTGGAGCTCCTGTCCTCCAAATTGACTGGCAGCATATTATGTGTTTCATATAATCAGGACATGTTTTTGTGTGATCACACAGATTCAAGCTCAGTTTTACTAGAATGTTCTGCTTTGTGAGGAAGGTAACAGCATGGCACATTTCTGTCACTTGGCTTATAACTAATCAAATTATAGCATTTAGAAACTCCATCAGACTCACAATTAATAATAATTCCCTATGTTTATATAGCACATTTCTCACTTCTCAACATGCTTTACATAGTGAGTGGGGAGACACTTCAACCACCAGTAATGTAACCTGGATAATGTGATGTCAGCCATTTTTGCTGTTAGCTGTTAGGTGGTGAAGGAGTAAAAGAGAGATAGCCCATAAGAAACAGGACATGATTAAGGGGCCAGAATGACTTGGCGATGGAAGACAATTTAGCCTGGACATCAGGATACATTCTACTGTTTATGAAGGATCTTTAATGACCACAGAATGTCATGACCTTGGTATTACTCATCCAAAGGATGGCACCAGATTAATAGCACAGTGTCCAGACAGTGCAGTGGGGCATTGGGATCCATAATCAGACCACAGGGTAGGTACCCCCCGATGGCCTCACCAACACCTTTTCCAGCAGCAACCCAAGCTTTTCCTGGTAGATCTACCATCTAAGTATTGGTTGGGCCTGAACACATTTAGTTCCAGGTGGTGTACCTATTCAGAAGTGCATATGGTATGGCTGCTGCATACTACATGAAATGTCATTAAATAAACTTAATGCACACTTTTTGGTGCTAATTTTTCTTTTGCAATCTTGTCCTTGCATTGTCCTAGAAGTTTCAGCACATGTCCAAACCTATTTTTTTTTCAAAGTGATCTTGGGGCTGCTGAGACTAATGATGAGTGTTCAGCTTCTCTGCATCATGAAGAACAAAGGGATCCCTGGTGTGAGAAGGTAAGCAAGCCACCTCTGTACCTAACAGAGACCTCATGGGCTTGAAGGTTGAAGGAGGCAGGGGGATTTCTTTTTTTTCCTTTGACTTTATGTTTTCTTGGTGATACCTTCCAGTTGTGCATGATTATGTGTTTTTCAATATTTTCTGCCCTTTGGAGTAAAGGGATTCCGCAAGTGCTTCTTTTCCAGTTACATTATATTCAGTGTGTATATACATTGAAGTCTTGATAATACATGAAAAACCCTCCAATGAGTCAGCGCCTTAATATGGTGGAGTGGTTAGTGTGATTCAGGGATCTCCTAAATGATGCCATCAGGAGTCATGTAGTCCTGGTAGGGCCACCTATGGTGGCAAGGTCAGAGGTGGTGTCCTAAACCTGAGTCAACCACCCACATCCTGTCCTACCAAGGGTTCATCCAAAGTGGTGCAACTTTCTGCCATACCTCGTTGTCTTGCACCTGGCTTGCCACGCTGATTCCCAACAAGAAGTGAAGCGGTGTGATTGAGTACTGCGCCCCCCAATCCTACCACAGATATCAACAACTCATTTGTTCAGGCTCTTCCTTCCATCTATCTTCCTCATCCTTTCTCCTTCATAAAAATCCTCCAGTGATGGGCAACAGACAAAGAGAACTGCCTTTGGGTGATGGTGTATGTTCTTAGTATGAAACCAGCATGTATGGTGGAATTGGTGTGATGGCCATTCCAAGGCACACCCAGGACAAATGCCTCGTCCATGTTCTGCCAGTGTGACTAAGCAGCAATTCTCAAGGATAGCTGTGCCAACCTCGATGGGGTGGGTACAATAAAAGGTGTCCTAAGCAAAGTTTGTCCCATCTGTACTCTCTTATCCAGGAGACTTGGAATGTCCACATACTCATGGATTCAACCACTACCAACTGACCACCTCGGAGAACAGCCCTTGTAGCCTTAGAGTTCCAGTGCTACAAGGTGGAGCCTCAGTGAAACTCGTCTCATTGATGAAGGATCCATCACTGAAACCATTGCCAGGTATATATTCTTCTGGGACGGCTGACCAAAATCAGAGATGCAGATCTATGGAATTGGTCTTGCTGTCAAGAATGAACTCCTTCCAAAAATCCCAGAGTCCCCTGTTGGCATCAGCTTGTGCTTAATGACATGGCTTCCACTGGCTAAAGGTTTCCAAATGACAATCATTAGCACATATGCTCCTACACTGGATTCAACAGAGGAAGAAAAGGGCAAGTTCTATTTTTCCCTTGACAAAGTAGTCCAGCATGTTCCTGCTTCAGACAAGATCAAATTACTTAGAGACTTCAATGCATGAATTGGAAGAAACTCTAATGTTTGGAAAAATGTCATCAGGGAACTTAAACACTAACGGGGTCCATTTATCATTCTGTTCAGAGCACCACCTGTCCATTACCAACACAATGTTTCAGCTCCCCAACAAACATCAGACAACATGGATGCATCCTCGATCAAAGAATCAGCACCTCCTGGACTATATGGCTATCTGTCAACGTAATTTCCAGGATATCTTGATCACACGAGTGATGCGAGGAGCAGACTGTTTGACAGACCATAGACTTGTCCAGTCCATCCTCTGCGCTGTACTTACACTACACCTACCTGAAGACAATTTCCTAAGCCACTCCTCAATGTTGCCTCCCTCGTAACCAGTGACATCAGAAATGTATTGACAGGTCATCTTCACAAGCAGCTTGAACACATCTAGATACCAAACATGGATGTTGATTAACTGTGGACCTCGCTGCTCCTCTACGAAAGCCCTTGGATTGTCCAAGAGGAAGAGTCTAGACTGGTTTGCAGAAGCCACAGATTAGATTCTCCCCCTCCTAGAGGCCAAGAATTTGGCATTCTAACACTAGAAACCCTGAAGTCTATGAAAAACGTCATAATCCCGGGCCACCTTAAATTCCTTTGCACCTTTCTATTAGCGTCTTTTGTTTTGTTTCGATCAGCACAAGCAGCAAGCAGCCTGCTATCCCATTCCCTCACTGCAGCAGCTCAACTCGGGGAAAAAGTTCTTTCAGCTCAAGCCTCTTTGTCTAGATGTGAGGTCCCTGGAGTTGTATAAAATAAATAATATATCATTATTTAGAATACATGCATTTCATGTGTGTTCTGTGTCTACAATGGTCTATGTAAATTTAGGATGACAGGAAATGCGAGAAATGCAAGAAATCTTGAAAAGATACCTAAAACAGAAACTTTTTTCATGTTATAGTACTAATGACAAAATTTTGACATGAAGTGTATAATGTGTGAAAACTGAAGTCCAAATATCAAATAAACGGCTATGGGGGGATGGGAGAGCAGGCTGCTTGTGCCGATTGACACATTTCCAAAACAAAAGATGCTAATGGAGAGGTGCGAAGGAATTTAAGGTGGCCCAGGAGTACAAGTTTTTTGTAGGCTTCAGGAATTCTAGTGTTAACCAGGAAAAACACAATGATCACATACCAACACTGTTTTTGTCCAATCTCAGATACCAGGAATTGTATGGAGCTGACTTTTATACCCTTGACCTCTATTGATGCACATTGCATGACACAGGAAGTCACCTTTGAAATCAGTGCAATAGTAACTGCCACAATAAAAGTGTACAAAATGATGGCATCCACGGTTGAACAGGATGCTGACACAGCAAAATGACGAATGTTGTTTTACTTGTTTTGGATTACTTGATTATGTTCAAATCCTCCATAAATAGCTGGACATATTGTGAAAAGAGGATCACAAAATGCCACAAAATTTAAAATACCAAATCATAATAAGTTTGACATTTGGTTTTGTTTTTTTTCATTACAGTTTTCTTGACTAATTTGGTTAGGACATCTTCATTAGCACATTTTGTTGTTTCCTGCCATTGCCACATTAATTTGGCATCATAACAATGTAATAATTTGGTTTTTCATTAAATTAAATTAAACCCTCTTAGATCAAAGAGTTCCTTGTTAGGAGTTTAATTTACTCCATCCTCATCACATATGCCAATTATGGCACCTTTCACAGTGACAAAGGACCATACAGTATTGCACTGGCTTGTGGAAACCAAAAAAAAGGGTGGTCTTTAGTATTAGGTAGGTCTCGGGTTTGTGATGATAAAGAGAGCCATGTCATGGCAATTCACATGTTCTTGTTAGAATGTAAAGTTGAAAAATGCATGCACTGGCTCTGTCAGGTGTCGTGAAGGACTTATGGGCTGAAAGGAACCGCTTTAAAGAGGTTCTAATTTGGATCTAATTAAGAGTAGGAATGGATCTAAAGGTACTTCTGGTGAGTTGGAACAAGTTGTAGTTTTCTCTCCTATAATTAAAGTCCTCTGGGCAAGATTATAACATCTTTAACACTAGAATTACCAAAGTCTACGAAAAAACTTGTAAATCTGTCCCACCTTAAATACCTTTACACCTCTCCGTCAACGTCTTTTGTCCTGTAAATGTGTCAATAAGCTGCAAGCAGCAAGCAGCCTACTATCACATTCCCCCACCGCCGCACAGTTTTCTCAGCTCAAGTCTGTTTACCTGCATGTCAGTTGCTTAGAGTTGTATAGAGTGAGAAGTCAAGCAAAGTGACACCTTTTATAAATACTATATGGTTATTTGGAACACATGCATTTCATGTGTGTTCCGTGTCTACAACAATCTATGAAAACACATTGTTAAAACAAAAACGTTTTTCATATTTTAGTAATAACTGACAAAATGTAGACATGAAGTGTATAATGTGTGAAGATTGAAGTCCAAATATCAAATAAACACTTTCACAAAAGGAACAAATATAACAGAACAAGTGCGCTTCTATTCAAGAATATAACTGCAGAAAAAGAACCCGTGTTAGAGTACGACATTGACACCCCTTACATGCAACTGCTTTGGTGGCGCAATGGTGTCAACTGTTGACTAGTAATCAAAACTTCACGGGTTTGACCATGGACAACTCTGTTTTGAGAAGTGAGCTGCTCTTATTCTTACTATTTTAGAATAAAAACATACATTTGATTTGAGTCTGTAACAGCCGGTGTATATGTATGATACTTGTAAATGTTAGCTTTGTTTTTTTTATTCAGTTTTATTCTCTCAATCGCGTTCACACTCCCAACCCATATACCCAACCGATGTGACACTGCTGTTTTCAAATAAAGACATCCTATAAAAGAGGTGAGCTCAGATGATGACGGGGGTTCTACATTGGAGAAAGAATGCACATCACACTTTTGCCGTCACTATACTTTGTATATGTACACGGGAAGCTCTGCAGTCTACTTGTGACTTTATGCTGTAGGAAGATAAGTAAATAAATGAAGGTGAATAGGTAAATAACATTTACTCTGGCTCTTATACTGTATACAAAATACAGCAACGGCAGTTTCCACCTGCAGCTATAGACTCTTCAGTACGCGAGCGACTCTCCACGCTAGTGTTTAGATCTGGACGGTGCATGTGCCCAAAACATTACTTACATAAAAGCCAGATGGAATGTTATTTACCTTGATTTATTTACTTACTTCCTACAGCGTAAAGTCACAAGTAGACTGCAAAGCTTCCGATGTACATATACAAAGTACAGCGATGGCAAAAGTGCAACATGCATTCTTGCTCCGATGTAGAACTGTCATCATCATCTGAGTTCACCTCTGTTATAGCACATCTTTATGTGAAAACAGCAGTGTCAGATGGGGGGGGGGGGGGGTGTGGGATCGTGAACACGACTGAGAGAATAAAACTGAATAACAAAAAACAAAGCTAACCTTTACAAGTATCATAAATTTACACCGGCTGTTACAGACTGAAATCAAATGTATGTTTTTATTCTAAGATAGTAAGAATAAGAGCAGCTCACTTCTCAAATTGGATTCATCCGGTGTCGAACCTGTGAAGTTTTGATTACCAGTCAACAGCTGATACCGTTGCACCACTGAAGCGGTCGTAGCAAATGCGTGTCAATGTCGCACACTAAGGTGGGTTCTTTTTCTGCAGTTATATTCTTGAATAGGAGCGCACTTGTTCTGTTATATTTGTACTTTTTGTGAAAAGTGTTTATTTGATATTTGGAATTCAGGCTTAACACATTATACACTTCATGTCTACATTTTGTCAATTATTACTAAAACATGAAAAACATTTCTGTTTTAATGATGTGTTTACTGTACATAGATTGTTGTAGAAATGAAATGCATGTGTTGTAGAAATGAAATGCATGTGTTCCAAATAATGATATAGTATTTATAAAAGGTGTCATTTTGCTTGACTTCTCACTCTATACAACTCTAAGCAACTGACATGCAGGTAAACAGACTTGAGCTGAGAAAACTGTGCGGCGGTGAGGGATGTGATAGCAGGCTGCTTGCTGCTTATCGACACATTTACAGGACAAAAGACGTTGACAGAGAGGTGCAAAGGGATTTATGGTGGGACGAAGTTATGAGTTTTTTCATAGACTTTGGTAATTCTAGTGTTAAGGGATTTCTTCATTTCACTTCCATATACCTTTCACTTGTGAGTCCAAGTGGTAGTCATGGAAGCTTATAGATATGTCACTTAGTGCATTTGGACTTTAGATATTGAGTTTACTTTGAGTACGATTTACATAGCAATGAAAGCGGGGGTGACACATATGCAGGATTCTCCTAAATGATGCTATACCTACTCTACCCTGCTATAGCTAGTAGTATGCAAGTTATAGCTTTGACTTTTTCCCACAATTTTATATAAAAACTAGACATGGTACCTGTTGAAGATGGATAATAGAATAATTACAAAATATTTGTGATGTCTCGCCTTATGTGTAACTTCAGTGCCCTCAGATAGTTCTGTGTTAGTGGACACACAAACATTAGTGTTTAATTATATAGTAGATAGATTGACTTATATTAACTTTGTGGTGAACGTGTACACTACTCAACACTCCAGAGTGAATCCTTTATGCAATTTAGGCTTCTGTAGACTGAAACCAGCAGCCATTCACAAATCCCTGATTTTTTAGAAAAACCCATCAAAGTCTGAATGATGAGTTGTCATTGATGCCAATGGAAGGTCTGTCTATATCCCAGCAGTTCTACTATTCCATTCTAGCTCTGCTAATATGGGGGTGCAAGCTCAGTACATTCCTCATGGTCATGTTTGTTAAATGAATACTCTGTATGTATACTATTGCAGCAGAGGGAGTGGAAGGAGATTAGTTACAGACCCAAACAATAAAGAACTTTTATTTTTTCAGTCGCAAGGTTAAGAGTGAGAATCAAGAGTGCAGATATGTGTTTAAAGGGATACTCCACCTAAAAATAAAACCTAAAAATCACAGGGATGCTAAAGTTCATACAATCCAAAGGTGGTGATTTTTTATTTTATTGTGGGGACAACAGGAACACACCCAGCCTTGACTAGGCACACAGACTCAGACACAGAGATACTGAATAGCAATGAATCAATAAATACAAGATATATTAATCAAATAATAAAGAGAAAAAGCAATTTTAAACAAAAACACATATGCAGAAACCCCTCCCTGCTTCCCCATCATCGGTAATTATGTACATATAGATAACCAAACAAAACAATAGACACTACTCAGTAAACAATACAATAAAGTCCAACACAGTCCAGTACAGTAGCAGCAGTGGATAATGATGGTGTGTGCCATGAAAATCCTTGTGAACAGCCCTTCAAATGAAAACTAAAGTTTTGTCCTAGCAGGTTCCAGTTGTAGTGTGAAGATTTGGCATGATTGGGACAGCTCGCCAGATGAAGTATCCAACCAAGACAAAATCAAATAGACAAGCGGGTTTAGGATAGCACATATAACCAGATGAAACTGTAATCCATGGTAGTTGTAATTGTAATCCAATGGCATGTGTGATGATTAGAAACAAAAACAGACAGATGGTCACAATTTCCTTACTGTCTTTTTGGCTCCTTTTTAAAAAGCCTGCTTGATTAATCTTTTTCCCAGCAACCTCTGCACTTTTCGAATCAGCCCTTTTGCGTATAGCCAGGGCTGCTGGGTGTTGTAGGCTACTTTAAGTATTACTAATGCAACCTCATGATTTCATGCAGAATAAAGATAACCAAGAATGAAATAGAATAGGGGTCTATGATGACCAACGCTGGACAGCAGAAATCAACATATATGTGAAGTATGCTTACAAGATCTCAAACACATGCATTTTTACTACAGTATTGTTAAAATAAACCACTGAATTATAGACCTGCTCCCATCATCGGGATACCTACGGATTAATTAGTAGTAGTCTGTGAAACTGCACCGGCCTTCTGTTTGTTGTAGCATTTCAGATATGCATAATGTCATTCGCTTTTCTTTAATGTTTCATCTCTAGTTGTATACATCTTTCTGTGAACTTTGCACTGGTGATATCTTGTGATGTGCAATATTAGCTAATTAATAAGTAAGGGCTAACTCATGACCAGTGAATGAGGAGTAGAGGCGGGTTCTGTTTGAACGCTCATTTGCACCTGAGTATGTCCCAGTGTAGTTCACAAGTGCGTTCTCTGGAAGTGGATTAATTATAATATTGTAGTGAAAATATGGTACATGTGTTTAGGACGTGGTAAGCATTTGAATGGTTGACTTGACATGTGGATTATGTAATACTATCAATGTGATATTTTTTTTTTGGACGTTTTTGATATTGTTTGCTTGGCATTGTGGAATCCTATTATTTTAGAAACTTTCTTATGCATGCTCTACATAAAAACTGTTTCTCAGCTTTCCCTAAAAACATGCAGTAAGCAACATATATATATACAGTATAAAAAATCTTTTTTGGGTGGAGTGTTGGTGTTCTCTCCAGGGATCTTTGCTGCCTTGCACCTTGTGGCTGCTGGGATCCACTCTGGCATCCCTGAGACCCATTAAGCGGGTTTTAAAAATGGGTAAATGACTGGATTGTATTCTAGAATGTGGTTATTACAGAATGTGGTCAAGGACCAGTCAGAGTAGATGAGGTGAAATGAAGAGAGGGCTGAGAGTAAGGCTGCAATGAAAGGATTAAATTAGCAACCCCAAAATCACACTAACTGAATGAGAGAGCTGTGCTTCTGTTTAAATGTTCACTATCCATTTCTTAGTTCTCCATCCATTTTCACACTAAACATGCAAAACTGGCCAATCTTGCAAAAGGCATTGTGGCACAGTGATAAGCAAGAGGGCTGTGTATGATTTCTGCGTGTTTGTATAGTTCACATGTTCTTCTTCTGGGCTCCATTTTCTTTTCCTATCCCTAAGCCATACAGTACAGAGACACTGTTGTCTCTCCATTGAACAAGTGTTTGTCAGAATGAAAGAATACATGATGACTGACACCCAAGATGACTTTGGTTCCTGTCTTGTAACGAGTGCTGCTGGAAAAGGTTGCTGGTTTGTAACAAGATTCAGAAAAATAATAGCTGAATGGACAGTAAATTGCAATTCACTAAGTGTAGCTCATTACAGACTGCAAGGGAAGAACAACAAAATGTGCATACTCTTACTGTATATAAGAACAGAGACATCCTGGCCTGCTGTAGTTAAATTTCATCGTAAATGTTGTCTCAGTTTATTTTCTCTTTTGCTTTCGACTATTGTAAATCTTTCACATTTAAATTATACCACACAAATAGACAGACAGACAGACAGATAGATAGATAGATAGATAGATAGATAGATAGATAGATAGATAGATAGATAGATAGATAGATAGATAGATAGATAGATAGATAGATAGATAGATAGATAGATAGATAGATAGATAGATACTTTATTAATCACAAGGGGAAATTATCTAAATTACAAATACAGCAAACCTAACTTGGGTGTTTTCAAATTGCAAATTTGTTTGCTAGTTTGTAATACTAACCTGGTCCTCTTTTTATGAAGAAGCACATTTGTCCTCTTCTTAGCTTTTAAATCTGTTTTGTTTGATACAATATTTAATGAAATGTACATCTTGGTGAAGAAACAAAATCCCTTTAATTTTGTTAAGACCAGAAGGAATGGGGAGGTGGTTTCCATCCTTCTACAAACTATTTAGAATAAAGCATAGTTATGGATAAAGCTTTTATTTCTAAATAAAAAGTTAAAGTGAACTTTATAATTATGCATTTTCCTTATAATAATATCAGAATTCTTAGCTATGAATTATTGCATTTTTAACTGTTTTAAACATTCACTGTGAGATCAGCAAATAAATAGTCAATGTTTTGACACATTTAATTATAAAATCAATTTCCTAAATTTATTTAAACACATTTTATAGTAAGTGTTCAAGTTAAAAGAAACTAAAAATGTAAGTCAAAATGTAATAGAAGTACTCAAACCTTTCAAGTACCACTAGAGGGCGATGCATCCCCACAACTCCTCTAAAGCAAAAGCTAACATTGGTAAATTTAAAGAGAACACAAAATGACAGCTGCCATTTGAATAAATGCTTTGAACATGTTCTTGTCTTGACACAAATATAGCTGATTTTTTTTTACTGGAACCTCCACTTACCTCCTTCTTTCTTGTACAAGTTTGTGACACATACATCACAATATATATATAGTAAAAGATACACAAAACCCAGATGAAGAGTTTGGATACCACAGATAACACTGTTTAATGTCTGGTGATGAAAGTGGAAAAGATTTTGAAAAATTCCCATCACTAGTGATACATTGCTTATTCAGACTTACTGTATATGAAGAGGTCCGATTCAGAGAGGTTCACTCTAGATGGTCCTCTAGCCACAAAAGACACTATTCTTCTGGTTTTGGCTGCATTTGAAGCACATGAGTGGAAATTACTAGAGTGTAATTTCCTCATTCTACCACCAGGTTTCCTTTTCCTCCTTCCTCTTTCCAGATGTCACGCCAAGCACCCTTCTTGCTGTCACCCTTACGACATCTGCTGTAGTTTCCCAGCTTTCTGGTAACTCTTCACTGCCACCCAGTGCCTGTCTCACCTTCTCCCTAAACTCAACCTTGCAGTCTTCCTTTTTCAACTTCCACCATTTGATCCTTGGCTCTGCCCTCACCCTCTTCCTCTTCTTGATCTCCAGAGTCATCCTACAGACCACCATCCTATGCTGCTTAACTACACTTTCCCCTGCCACCACTTTGCAGTCTTCAATCTCCTTCAGATCAACTCTTCTGCATAGGATGTAATCTACCTGTGTGCATCTTCCTCCACTCTTGTACATAACCCTATTTTCCTCCCTCTTCTTAAAATATGTATTCACCACAGCCATGTCAATCCTTTTGGCAAAATCCACTATCCTCTGTTCTTCTTCATTCCTCTCCTTGACACCATACCTACCCATCACCTCCTCATCTCCACTGTTTCCTTCACCAACATGCCCATTGAAATACGCTCCAATCACCACTTTCTGTCCCTTGGGTACACTGTTCATCACTTCATCCAACTCACTCCAAAAATCTTCTTTTTTATCCATCACACACCCTACTTGCGGTGCATATGCACTAACAACATTCATCATCACACCTCCAATTTCCAGCTTCCTAATCATTACTCTGCCTGACACTCTTTTCACCTCCAAAACACTCTTGACATACTGTTCCTTCAGAATAACTTCTACCCCAATTCTCCTCCCATCCACACCATGATAGAACAATTTCAGTCCACCTCCGATCCACCTGGCCTTACTCCCCTTCCATTTAGTCTGTTGCACGCACAATATATCAACCTTCCTTCTCTCCATCATATCTGCTAACTCTCTCCCCTTACCAGTCATACTGCCAACATTCAAAGTTCCTACCCTCAGTTCCACTCTCTTTACTTTCCTCTTCTCCTCCTGCCTCCGGACACGTCTCCCCCCTTCTTCTTTCTTCTTCTTCGGTCAACAGTAGCCCAATTTCTGCCAGCACCCTGTTGGCTAACAGTACTGGTGGCGGTCGTTGTTAACACGGGGCTCGACTGATCCAGTATGGAAATTTGTATTGTTGTCCGCATATTGTTTTGGCAAAATTTTACACCGGATGCCCTTCCTGACATAACCCTCCCCATTTATCCGGACTTGGGACCAGCACGAAGAAACACACTGGTTTGTGTGGCTGGGTTGTAGGTTGGATGAAGCAGAGAGAGTAAATCATAAAGTGCAGGTGATCAGCAAGGCTGAAGTGAGGGAAGCAATGAAGAGGATGAAAAGTGGAAAAGCACTTGGCCTGAACAATAGGCCAGAGAAGGCATGAAGATATTTAGGTGAGATGGCAGTAAAGTTTCTAACTAGATTGTTTAACAAAATCTTGAAAAGCAGGAAGATGCCTGCAGAGTGAAGTATATTAGTACCAATTTTCAAGAACAAGGGAGAGGTTCAGAGCTGCAGTAAGTACAGGGGCATAAAGTTGATCAGCTACACCATGAAGATATGGGAAAGAGTGATGGTTTCTAGGATGACAGGAGAGGTGGTAATCTGTGGGCATCGATATGGTTTCATGTTGATGGAGAAGTGCAGAGAAGGTGAGAAGGAATTGCATTGTGTGTTTGTGGACTTAGAGAAAGCGTATGACAGGGTGCCAAGAGAGGAGGTATGTTACTTTAAGAGGATGTTGGGAGTTGCAAAAAAGTATATGAGTGTGGTGCAGGATATGAATGAAGACAGTGTGATTGCAGTAAGGTATATGATAGGAATGACAGCCCGGTTCAAGGTGAGAGTAGGATTACATCAGGGATCATCTCTGTTTATAACGGTGATGGACAGGTTGACAGATGAGGCCAGACAGGAGTTTTCATGGACTATGATGTTTGCGGATGACATTATGATCTGTAGTAAGAACAGACAGCAGGCTGAGGCAAACTCACAGGGGCATTGTAGAAATCATTTAAACTTGTGTTTTACCTATCTAACCACCTAGCTACCTCTTCCTTAATTACGTAATGTGCTGGTAGGATATCGTTTTTTTTTTAACTTCTCCCGGAAGCTCTGCAATACCGGGATCATGCCTTGGCCTGGTGGAGAAAACCCCACCTATCTTGGCCATTGTTCCCAAACATCTGTTTAATATACACTGGACAACCACAGACAACGTAACCAAATATTACAGTTTTTTCTGATTGCTTACACACAGTTCCTGAATCTATAGTGCATTTTTGCAAAACTCTACATACAAACCCTGAAAACACTAGCACAAAGTGAAAAAGACCACAAAACTCTTAAGAAAGCACACACTTCATTCAAAACCGTATAAACCATTATAAAATGGGTAGCAGTGCATCAAAACCCAACATACAAACTATCAAATGAGTACACCACCTTAATAATGAACTACACACTGATGGGATAAATGCAAAATACTGTGTTCTATGTTGCATTTTTTTAATGTGCGATGCATGGCAGTCGTAAATGGTTCAAAACGTATTTAGGCATTTCTTCAAAATATATGCATGTAATCAATAAAACATACAAGGGAAACAAGTTTATTTCTCCAAAAACAAATCGATTTAACCCCATTTTTGGTCAGGAACATACTGTACTGTATGCTTCTACACAAAACATACAGAAGGTGATACAGAAAGAAAAAAGGAAAGAACTACAAAGTGATACAATTAGGCAGCATACTGTCTCCTGTTTGGGTCTGGCCACAACACCTGTTCTACATCACAAAAAATGTTCTCCCTGGCAAGACAGCGGGGAAAGTACTGGAGTGACATATGCCACATGGCATTCCCTGCATCTGTATCTCCACAGGCCACCTCCATTGCCTAGGGAAGTGGCACATGTTTATATCACTGGTGAATCATACACTTTCCACCTGGACTGCTGTGTTCCCTTCTAATGGTCATCAGGAATCAGGATATTGTGTAGGATGTCCAGAAATGTTATGGTGTGGTCAGTATTGCATGGGCCAAGAATGGCATGGTGATGTAAGACCCCATTTTGTCCCATGGCAGCACACATAGTAATGTTACCCCCTCACTGCCCTGGAACATTGATAACACTGGTCAACAAGCATTTTGCTACTGGGATTCTTTCATCTGTACTTTAGCAAATTTCACTTGCTGACTCCAAATCTGAAAACCTTTCTCGTCCAGCATGTCACATTTTTTAGTTATGATGTTCCAGGTCTTGGACAACTAGGGTGACTGGACAGTAAAGGTGATGCGTTTCAGCATTTAAGAAATAAGTTTTGTCTTGAGAAAAATGAAGCCAAAATTAAGGAAACTGTTTTTGTTGGCCCTGCAATCAGTGAACTGATGCTTGACGATGAGTTCAAAAGGAAACTGAAGCCAACTGAATCAGCACCCTCATTTGTACAGGTTGTCCAGAATTTTCTTGACAGTCACAGAGCAGAGAATAATGCTGAGCTTGTGGAGAATATGCTGAAAGTATATTAGCTTACGGGAGGCAGAATGTCACTGAAGACGCATTTTTTACATTCACATCTCGACTTTTTTCCACCAAATCTAAGCGATGTCAGAAATATATAAAGGTGATGGAAAACTGATATCGGGGAAAATTGATGATGGTGACTACTGTTGGTTCTTGCAAAGAGAGACGGATGTGCAGTACAAGCGCAAAAGCGAGTGCCTCCAACATTTTTGGGCATGCTGACCTCACTTTTATATTGAGGTAAATTGACATAAATATGCTTTAACGTGTCTCTGGTATTGTCTTCAGGTTTGTTTTCAGAATAAACACATCAAAACAATTTTGGTGGGACATAGTCCAAACTCAAGGTGGCACGGTGGCGCAGTGGAGACCTGGGTCCTCCCTGAGTGGAGTTTGCATGTTCTCCCCGTGTCTGTGTGGGTTTCCTCCGGGCGCTCCAGTTTCCTCCCACAGTCCAAAGGCATGCAGGTTAGGTGGATTGGCGATTCTAAATTGGCCTTGGTGTTTGTGTGTGTCCTGCAGTGGGTTGGCACCCTGCCTGGGATTGGCTCCAGCAGACCCCTGTGTTTGGATTCAGCGGGTTGGAAAATGGATGGATGCAATATGTGTCATAACAAAATTAGACAGGTGCATAAATTTGGGCACCCCAACAGAGATATGACATCAATACTTAGTTGAGCCTCCTGTTGCAAATATAACAGCCTTTTAGACACCTCCTATAGCCTTTGATGAGTGTCTGGATTCTGGATGGAGGTATTTTTGACCATTCTTCCAAACAAAATCTCTCCAGTTTAGTTCAATTTGATGGCTGCCGAGCATGGAAAGCGTGCTTCAAATCATCCCATAGATTTTCAGTAATATTCAAGTCAGGGGACTGTGATGGCCATTCCAGAACATTGTACTTCTCCCTCTGCATGAATGCCTTTGTAGATTTCGAACTGTGTTTTGGGTCATTGTCTTGTTGGAATATCCAACCCCTGCGTAAGTTCAACTTTGTGACTGATGCTTGAACATTATCCTGAAGAATTTGTTGATATTGGGTTGAATTCATCCAACCCTCGACTTTAACAAGGGCCCCAGTCCCTGAACTAGCCCCACAGCCCCACAGCATGATGGAACCTCCACCAAATTTCACAGTAGGCAGCGGGTGTTTTTCTTGGAATGCGGTGTTCTTCTTCTGCCATGCAAAACATTTTTTGTTATGATCAAATAACTCAATTTTTGTCTCATCAGTCTAAAGCGCTTTGTTCCAAAATGAATCTGGCTTGTCTAAGTGAGCATTTGTGGCATGAGTGCAGAAAGGGCTTCTTTCTCATCACCCTGCCATGCAGATGTTCTTTGTGCAAATTGCGCTGAATTGTAGAATGATGTACAGATACACCATCTGCAGCAAGATGTTCTTGCAGGTCTTTGGAGGTGATCTGTGGGTTGTCTGTAACCATTCTCACAATCTTGTGCATATGCCACTCCTGTATTTTTCTTGGCCTGCCAGACCTTGGTTTAACAGCAACTGTGCCTGTGGCCTTCCATTTCCTGATTACATTCCTTACAGTTGAAACTGACAGTTTAAACATCTGCGATAGCTTTTTGTAGCCTTCCCCTAAACCATGATACTGAACAATCTTTGTTTTCAGATCTTTGGAGAGTTGCTTTGAGGATCCCATGCTGTCACTCTTCAGAGGAGAGTCAAAGGGAAGCACAACTTGCAATTGACCACCTTAAATATCTGGACACACCTGTCTATGAAGTTCAAGGCTTAACGAGCTAATCCAACCAATTTAGTGTTGCAGGTAATCAGCATTGAGCAGTTATATGCATTCAAATCAGCAAAATTACAAGGGTATCCAAATTTTTGCACAGCCAGTTTTTCACATTTGATTTAATTCCATACAACTAAATGCTGCTTCACTAAAAATTTTTGTTCGGAAAACACCCCAGTACTCAGATGTTCCTAGGAAATGAAATACATACCACTGTTATCTTTTTTATTGAAAGTAGAGTAAATTATTATGCAGGCTGAGAGGGGTTCCCAAACTTTTTCATATGACTGTATATTATATTGATATTCAAAAGTGTCAAAACGTCAATGATGAGTATTTCAAAAACCTGACATGCTAGCTTAATTCCGATTTCACATATGAAATCAGTATAAAAAAACTTAACATAGGGTTGTTCTGAAGTTCCCAGAAGCAAACAAAAAATATTTTTTTGTAGACCAGTGTAAAGGTACGTTGCCCTATTACATTTCTTCCCCTGCACCTTGTTATGCTCAAGTTGAAGGCAACCTTGTCAACATAGATGTACTTGTGATGCACTCTGGCAGCATCTAGCTCCATGATTCTCTGAAACAGACAAGGCAAGAGCATTACAGAACACTCTAAACAGATGTGGAGCAGTCAATACTGTATGGTGTAACAATGCATTCTTACTGTATACAGTAAGTACAACAACAATGACAAAAAAAGCTAGGAAAGGCTCACTTGCACAAATTCATAGCAGTTCTTTTTCTCTGCCAGATTTCCTCTCAAATGGCACTCTGAGCTGCTTTGTTCTGATTTGATGCCGTTGAAGGAGACGGGACAATGCTGACAAACTGACCCGCCTGATATTACTGAAGGTAGTGGTGTCTGGGAGAATATGACTTTGAAGTTCTCTCAGTCGAATTCTGTTGTTTGCCAAGACCATATTCACAATTTGCTCCTCCTGCTGTGTGGTAAAGAGCCGGTTTCTTCCACCAGCAAGTGGCCAGCTTTCAATTCTGCATTACCATAATGGGAAAGGTTAGGGTGTAAGATGTTTTACAGCGTGAAATGAAATGTTGTACATTTACTGTCATTTTTATGTCTATAAAATGTGAATTATAGATCTACCATAGATGTGGTAGTTCTACTGTATGTAGTGATGTAAAAAGGTATCATAGCAACATAACGTCTGTAAGTTACTTGCCTGTTTTCTTTTCTGAATGTTCGGCTGACACTAGCTACTGTGAAGCACCTAAGGTTTAGCCGGACTCTTTGCCCAGCCGCCCTCATATTCAAACCACACGATCAACAAGGGTGGCACGTATTTCATTAGTTATGGACCTTCTTAGTCTTCTTCCTCATCCATGTCCTCCTCTTACAATCACACCTCTTCCTCTATATTTGCCTCAATTGTTGTCCAAAGTGAGATAATGAACCTGTTACTCATGCTCCGCTATCTAAATGGAGAAATTAGCTCTGAGTGTTCTCACACCTGAGAATCGGTGTAGCTAGTTAACCAATGAGTGTTGCATTTTGATTGGCTGTGTTTTCCAATGAACACACAACATGGTTCAGTTTTGTAAACTGTGTAATGTAGAGAACCATGCGTAATGTTTTGCAAAAAGTGTTTTCAAATTGCTTAGTGCTAGGCAGAGAATGAGCATATTATTTCACAGTCTTGGCAAAGAGATTGCGTACATGAGGTGATTGTTTCTGCAATCATGTTTGTCTTCATCATCTTCCTCATCCTCTTCTCCTCTGTGCTCTTCCTTGTTCCATTGTGCTCCAAGTTATTGTGCGGTGTGTAGCAGTAGAGGCTTTTATCGACCTCTTGAACCCTCAGGTACCACTCCAAACACCAGGTAAAAGACCAATTATTATTTATTAAATAATAATACTGTGCACAAAGCACCCTCCACTCCACACTACTCATACAATAACCAATATTCTCAATACAATAATCACTCCTCCTCTCCCAGACACTTCGCCACCCTACCTCCCAGCTCAGCTCAGAGGTGACCCAGAGGTGTTCCTGCCCAATGTGGACACTTTTTGTGACTGAAGACAGAGAAGAAAATTAAAATTAGTAAAAACCTTTTATTGATACATACCAGACAAGGGTAAAATTACAGAGAAACACAGTCCTAGGACATCGCACTTCATCTGCCTCGAGCGCAGATATCCTTGCTCTTTTATACCTTTCTAGTCTCCTGATCGTTGACCACGTAAGCAATAAAAATAGCATCCTGACTCATTTTGTATTATTCCAATTGGTAAAGTCCTTACCCTAAAGGTATATTTTCTTGTCACACACATCATTGAAAGAAAACTTCCAGAAAGTATATATGCTTTTTGTCACGTACGCAAAACACAAACAAGTTTGATCATTCTGTCCTATTTTCTGTACTTACACACATACATTTTGTTCAATTACATCATTTTATGTTTTTACACTCCTCCCTTTTTGAACAAAATGATGTGGGCAGTAGAATTAAATTGAAATGGTTGATGAAGAGGAAGGGGGGGGGAAAGGGGTTTGGGAGGAGAAAATGGAAGAAGCTATACGAGACATGTGCTCCTCATGTAGCATATATGCCCTTTCCATAGAGGCGGTAAAGTACTTAGATAGAGATCACCACCCATCCTTGGGTAGCCCGAGAGGGTGCGGGTAACAGTCAACAGAAAAAGTATTTTTAAGATAGCCATTTCTTGCAATGCGATGCGTGGATCCAGGCAGGCAGTCCTTCAACTTTCACGGCGTGTGGTGTGGATAGAAGAATTTGGAATGGTCCTCTCCACCTAGGCTGATGCCAGTGTTTCCTCCGAGTATCTCGAACCAGGATCCAGGTGCCCAAGGGAATTGGTAAATCCTTAGAAAGGGGGCTGGTCCTCCAGGCTTGATTAACCTGCTGGTGGATTTCCTTCAACGAGGTTCGCAAACCTGTAAGACTAGAGAGAAGATCATTGTCCACAGTATGCAAATTCACATTTCCTACAACCATGCCAATGGGCATGGGACGTCCGGTCAGAATCTCAAACGGCGATAGTCCCAGTTGTCGGTGTGTCCGTCCCCTTAGTCCCATTAAAGCTAAGGGTAGTGCATCCGGCCATGATAAATTAGTTTGTTCACAAATTTTTGCGAGTTTAGCTTTTAAAGTGCCATTGCATCGTTCTACGATGCCTCCGCTTTGGGGATGGTATTTACAACAATGGTGCACATTAATTTGGAGCCAGGTGGTTAATTCATTTATAACTGAGTTCACAAAATGAGTGCCATTATCTGTTTGTAACTTTTGAGGGATACCCCATCTTGGAATAATTTCTTTAATTAGTGCTTTAGCTACTGTTTTGGCATCGTTGTGTTTTGAAGGGAAAGCCTCTACCCATCTGGAGAACACATCGACAATCACAAGACAATATCGGTACCCTTTAGACGGGGTTAGTTCAATGAAATCCATTTGGAGGTGTTCAAACGGACCCATTGGATTAGGGGTAACGGCGGGACTTACCTGGGTACCTTTTCCCACATTAAACTTTTGACATATTGCACAGCGTCTGCAAAATTGCTCTGCATATGTAGAGAAACCTACAGCTTCCCAATGTTTTTCAACTCTCGAACCATGGCATCTCTACCTGCGTGATCGAGGCCATGGGCGATTTTTGCCATTCCTGGGAAAGAGGCTTTTGGGAGAAAAGGTTTGTTAGTGTGTTTATGAGTCCAGACTCCATCAGAGAGGGACCCTTCTTTGGACCATTTTCTCCTTTCGATATCCGTGGCTGCACTCTGTAAAGAAATAATTTGATTATCAGGGTCCTGGTCATTTTCTCTGTTGGAATAAAGAAATTGGTGTGTTATTATATGCAGCCTCTTTAGCAAAGTGGTCAGCTAATTCATTTCCTTTGCTAACAGGATCCTGTTTTCCTGTATGAGCTTGACATTTAACAATCGCTAGCTTCGATGGTTTAGTTATAGCTTCTAAAAGGGATTCGATCAATTTCTGATGTTGGATGGGTTTGCCAGTACTGGTCTTAAATCCCCTTAGTTTCCATAGTGCTCCATGATCATGGCAGACTCCAAAAGCATACCTGGAATCCGTATAAATTGTTACGATCTTCCCTTCGGACAGCTGACATGCTCGAGTGAGTGCTACGAGTTCAGCTGCTTGTGCACTCAAGCTTGATGAAATTCCATTTGCTTCCAGCAGGCGGTCCCCTTGGACCACTGCGTAACTGGTTGAGGGTGCTCCATTTTTCAATCGCAAGGAACATCCATCCACAAAAATCATTTCTCCAGTTTCTAAAGGTGTTTCCTGTAGATCTACTCTAGGTTTTACAACCTTTGCTATTTCATCATGGCAATTATGTGGTTCTCCTTCGTTGTTAATTGGAAGAAGAGTGGCTGGATTTAAAGTGGAGCATCTTTCAATTGTAACATTTGACAAAGTACAGAGTACATTCTGATAGTGTATTGCCCTAGCAGTAGTGAGATGTGAAGTTTTGGCTTGTACTAGGATAGAATGTACAGCGTGAGGCACTTTAACTGTTAGGGGGCTCATGAGAACTACATCCGTGCTTGCTAATACAGCTTCTGTTGTTGCAGCCACAGCACGAAGACACGGAGGAAGTGCTGCGGCCACTGGATCCAGTTTTTTAGAAAAATAAGCCACCGGTCTTTGTTTATCTCCATGTTGTTGCGTCAGTACTGCATTCATAAATCCCTGCTTTTCGTCCACGAACAAAGTGAATGGACGAGAATGATCAGGCAAACCAAGCGCGGGCGCAGATAGAAGAGCAGTTTTGAGGTCACAGAGAGCCTTCTCAGCCTGTTCATTCCATTGGACCTGGCCAGAAAGGGGGATGCCAGGAGTATTAGCCAATTGTTGCAACGGCTGTGCTCTTTCAGTAAAATTTAGAACCCACTGTCTGCAGTAGCCCAGAATACCTAAAACAGACATAACCTGTTGTTTTGTGACCGGTCTAGGAAGATTTTGGATGGTTGTAATGCGATCGCTAGAGAGAGCTCTTGTTCCATACGTAATGTCATGACCTAGATATTTTACAGTTGTTTTGATTAGCTGCAGCTTAACTTTAGAAACTTTATGGCCATTGTCCCCCAAAAACAGCAACAATTTCTGGGTATCTTTTGTACAATCATCTTCCGTAGCGCTACATATCATCTACATACTGTATCCCGTCCGGCCAAAAGCCTTCTAAAATTTTGGGCAAGAGCTTGTTCATATACACAAGGGGCTTCAGTGTATCCCTGAGGCATGACGGTCCATGTCCAACGGCGGTACCGCGTTTGACGAGATCGGAATGTACGGCGGAGATGCCAGCCTCTGCTTCGGGAGACAGAGGATATTGGGCACGGTGCGGACGGAAGGAGGATTTCGGGTGGATCACCAGAGGCTCACAATGGGCTATCCTTCCATAATCATTCTTTCCCTGGGACCATAGTGAATCAGGGAGCATAGAGAGCCAAGAAGGGAAAGTGGTTTGCAATGAACGAGCAAAAGAGGAAGGACGGCACAAAGCGCGATGTACTAAAAAATCAGTTTGAAGCACCACTTTAGTTATTAAACAGTCAGGAGTATCAAAAATACCTGGAGTAACTTGTAACCAGTCTGTTCTTTCAAGGCATTTTTCTACCCATGGTCCTATTTCCCCCCATTTAACAGTGCGTGATTTAGCTAAGGAAATATGAGGCACTGAGCCGCCAAGATAATATATATGCTGTAAGCATGTAAGATGAACAGAAGCAGCTGCCTTTGTGGATGAAATAAAAACACAGGAGATGTGAAGGGTTTCGGGGCAAGTACCAGAAGTAAGTAAAGATTCTAGCCAGGGGGTGTCTACTTCTATAGGGAAGTATTGGGCAGTACAGTGTAAAATGTCAGGGGCCTGTAAATTGGGAAAGAGACAAGGGGATAAAGAGTGTAGGGCTTTGAGGAGAATGGTGTGTGGGGAAATATCTAAAGTCCAAGCTGCAAAAGAGGGTTTGGGGTAAGGGGCAATTTGACACAACAACTTGGGGGTAGAACAGAAAAAACCTTTGTCAGTCATAGAAATAGAAAGAGAAAGTTTTGTCATGAGATCTCTTCCTAAAAGGTTAACTGGACAGAGCTGATTTAAAAGAAAACGATGCAGTAAGGTATGTCCGCCAGGACGTGACTGGACTTGAAGAGGTTTTGATACTTGAAGAAGGTGAGGTTGTCCAGAAGCAGTAAGCACAGTAACAGTCTCGTTCGAGGCAGGGACCTTTGCCAGCGAGAGGGTAGATCGAGTGGCACCAGTGTCGATTAAGAAAATAGTCTCAGTGCCATCAACGAACAATGTCAGTAAAGGATCAGTCTCTGAATTATGGGTGAGCAAAGGTAGTTGAAAAGAGTGGCTGGAGGTCCCTGCGTTTTCCTATGGCCAGTATTGTTGGTCAGGGGTGTCAGAAAAAACAGGTGGAATAGGGGGAGGTGGGGGCTGTTGCTGTCTGTGAGGGCACTCCCGACGAAAATGTCCAGTTTCACCACAGGCGTAGCAAGAGTAGGAATTAACATTGGGATAAAAGGGAGAGGGAATAAAAGGATTCTTATTGTGGTCAACAGGAGGAGCTCTAAAACCACCTCGTCCTCTTCCTCGTCCTCGTCCCCTTCCTCTAATGCCATATCCTCGGCCTCGGTCAGGAGTATTCCTGGTATAATAGTTCATCTGTGCTGCCAATAATTTGGCATGAGAGTCCGATTCCTTCTGCTTAGTTTGTTTTTCGGCATGTTCAGCATGTCGTTTGACTTCATCAAACGCGGCACTTTCCCACTCAATACAGGAAGTGCGGACCTTGTTTTGTATATCAAGGCGCAAACCGGAAACAAAAGGTGGAACTGCAGCTCGGGTGCGGTCATCAACATTTTCCAAGCCCGAGTGATTAGCCATAAGGTCTTGAATCCTATGTGCCCATTCATCAACCGTCTCGTCTCTCTTTTGTTTTACAGCAGAAATAAGGGACCAGTCCGTTCCTTTTTTATATTTTTCTGCAATATTTTGTCTCAACGCCTCCCATTGTGGGTTAAATTCGCCTTCTCCACCAATCCCCTGTCCTCGAGTTAAAGCTGGGTTCCATACCCATGGAACGTCATTGCGGACACCCCTGCTAACAGTGGCCCATGTGGTCCCAAGCTTTCGACGAAGTACCTGGGTCCATTCAGCAGCGTTAGGCTTATACATGCTATCGAACTGATCAAGTTGTTCAACAAATTTTAGTCCTCATAACTGTTGTGGGATTTTGGGGTCCGGCTGGATGGGCAGGGTTATAATGGGGATTGGGAACTTCTATTGAAGGATCAGAAGAGGTTGGAGAGAAAAAAGTTGGAGCTGGTTTGTGAGTGGAGGTTTGACTCCGAGTGCATTTGGAGACGGGGGGTTGTCTAGTACGGGGTGGGTCATAGTGATCTGTGCCTAGGGGATCATCGGGGGAAACTTCTGCTAGTTGTAGTGTAGGGGGGGCAGTCGGAATGGGGGATAGAGGAGGGGATAATGGAGGTGCCTGAGGTTGGTACTGAGGAGAGAAAAAAATAATAGGAATAAAGGGGGTCTTTATTTGGATTATTCTTCCTTTTCCTCCCGTCTGCCTGTGGTTCCGTGCCTGTCTGAACTTTCTGTAATGTAATTAGTAATTCCTCTTTCTCCTTTTTAGCCTTTCCCTCATTTGCCCGCAACAATTCATTCTGTTTCTGTACTGCTTCTAAATTTCTGTCTTTTATTACTAATTCCCATCTATCGAACATTATCCATTCGATATGGTCCACTATTATAACAACCCTGCTTATTCCTACACAGGATCTTCCTAGTTTCCTGTATTTCACTTACATCTCCTGTCCCCTCTATCGGCCAACGCCCACCACTCTGTCTATTCCATTTCCTACATGCCTTCTTGAAATCTAAACCTGTCTTCTTTTCTATAAATTTCCTAGGAGACCCATTTTTACGGGGCGTCTGTTGATCCTCCGAAAATAATTCTTCCAGCATTAATGATTTTGATCCCCCTGTGCGGCGATTAACAGGCTTACTGTTATAAGTTCCCATTATGTCCCCTTGCCCTCCCGGGTCCTGTATTTAATTTTCCAACTATATACTGATTCGCCTAATCCCTTGTACGTATGAATCAGCGAGGTATTAAGTGTGCCACTCACTGTTCCCTTACTGTTCCCTTCTTTAGTCCCAAGGGGAGACACCTAACTATCGGTCCTGTCCCAGTTCCCAGGAGAACACGGTATTGCTATTAGTATGTAGATTTATTTATTCCGTCCTAACAGCAATCCTGCAATCTGTGCTCTTTTTCTGTTTATGTTTCCATACATATATATACCATCCCGTTACTCGTCCCGTTAGCCTGTCCGCTCACATCCCCGGATTCCAGCTCAGGTGACTTCGTGTCCGATTCGGTTTAGCAGAATACTACATCAATACGTCCAGCCGAGTCTAGGATATGGGTGAGGCCAGTATCCTTTCGTCAGACCTTTCGTATGCGTCAAACTGCTTGGGTCAAGTCTCCATCACCTTAAGCAACCCGTTGAGATATGAGTATGACTAGACGGTCAACAGGAAACTCGCCCTCCCGTAATTTAGAAAATAAAAAAAATGTTCGGAAATTCCCCGGTGTTTACCCCAGCCTGGAAGTGTGCAAGCTCTGTCTGGAAATCCGTTCAGTCACCGTGGATGTAGCAAAGAGGAGACCAGGGACTCCTCACGCAAGAACTCTTTCAGGACAGGACAGTCCTAACTTTTGCTGGAGCTGCATGCTCTGCTGCCGGAGTACTCAAGTTGACGGCAGTCCGCTGGTAAGACGGATCACTGAAATGGTCTCGCTGGAGGAGTCGACCGGCCGTCTCTTGCCCCACGTCCGGGCGCCAAAAAACTGTGGACACTTTTTGTGACTGAAGACAGAGAAGAAAATTAAAATTAGTAAAAACCTTTTATTGATACATACCAGACAAGGGTAAAATTACAGAGAAACACAGTCCTAGGACACCGCACTTCATCTGCCTCGAGCGCAGATATCCTTGCTCTTTTATACCTTTCTAGTCTCCTGATCGTTGACCACGTAAGCAATAAAAATAGCGTCCTGACTCATTTTGTATTATTCCAATTGGTAAAGTCCTTACCCTAAAGGTATATTTTCTTGTCACACACATCATTGAAAGAAAACTTCCAGAAAGTATATATGCTTTTTGTCACGTACGCAAAACACAAACAAGTTTGATCATTCTGTCCTATTTTCTGTACTTACACACATACATTTTGTTCAATTACATCATTTTATGTTTTTACACCAACAGTCCACAAGTCCTTATTACTTCCGGGTCAGGGTAAAAGTCCTTTTCTTCAACCTGGAAGTACGTCATTTCTCCTGTTCATGTGACCAGGACGTACTTCCAAGTTATAGGGCACATAACAGTTTGTCAACCTCCCTACAGCGACTCCCGGTGGCCCCCATGGTATCCAGCAGGGCTGTGTATACAAACTACAAGGTCCATGAGGCCCTGCTGGAATTCGGGGAACCTCCATGCTGTCGGGAGAGCTCCACCTGGTGGCCTGGGGGTGAGGGCTGGAATAGTTAGCCGGCCATCCATCACAGGTGTTTGCAAGCTTTTATAGAGAACAGAGTAATGGTAGTTAACATTGCTTGCAGAGGTGATGTGAGTTTGGTCCATTGGCACACTGAATTTTGATTGGTGACTGAGGTTTTTCTGCAAATTACAGAGGTGTGCTGAAATTTAAATCTGAACTATTGTAGAGTTCTGCAAGATGAGTATACCAGATTTGCTAACTGTTCAGATACCAGGAGTTTGTGTTTTTGATTGTGGGGAGGCAGTATTTTCCTCTGGCATGTTAGTATAAGAAACTGGATTCTTGCGGACAGAGCATGGGGTTATTGAACTGCAGACAGAACGTATATCTGTAAAAGAGTTCATGAGAGCAAAAGCAACATGTTGTGAAAATGCATTTACTGTTGATATTTTGGGGATCTTATTTTCTTACTATCTTATTTAGAGAAATCAACAGCTACTGTGTTTTATGTAGCATGCAAGAATTGAACCCAAGCCCCTACATTACTACTCATATTAATTTTCCACTACACAATTTTAACTGCTTTGTTTGTCAGCTTTCAGTTATGAAAAAAACAACAGAAGTCAAAATCATGCAGTGGATGGTGGAATTAGGTCATAAGAATACTATTTTTTGATCAACTGCTTAAATAGTCTTCTAATTTATGACAATTAAATAAAGCTGTAACATTTTCCAAGCGGTAGTGTAATACAACATGGATTCCATCAGCTTGACACT
This sequence comes from Erpetoichthys calabaricus, assembly GCF_900747795.2. Taxonomy (NCBI): domain Eukaryota; kingdom Metazoa; phylum Chordata; class Cladistia; order Polypteriformes; family Polypteridae; genus Erpetoichthys; species Erpetoichthys calabaricus. Next base: position 200,756,833 of record NC_041394.2, read on the forward strand.
TAAAGTCACGAGTGCTTAATCTGAACATATTGCACTCTCCTCTGCTTTTTTTCGAACTTTGAGAAATATTAATGATGATTTGTTCCTGTGGCTTCTCACTGTGAATATCATGTGTGTGCACATAAATGTGGATTGCCTAAGCCTTTTCTGAGGGAATGAAAAACACTTTGTGTTTAAGGAACTGATTGAGACTTGATTGTAAAAACCTCATTGGAAAATGAGGCTGAATCAAGTGAGAAACGGAAAACCTGAACAGGAATGTCATGGAGGAATGGCAAAAATGTAGAAGGTTTTTTTTATTTTTTGTAATTTTATTAAAGAAATATTTGGTCATACATGGGAATTGAACTCACAGTTGTTAGTTAAGAGACTTGCTTGCTATCCACTATGCTACCATCAAAACTGGTCTGAGCTCTTTCTCAGTTGATACTGTACATCATAATGTGAATAAATAAATTGTGAATTTCCCCTTGGGATTAATAAAGTATCTATCTATCTATCTACAAAGATCAAGAGATTGAGGTGGAAGATAATAATGTAACTTTACCTCATACATGGAATGAGTTCTTAAACTCACTTTTACTCTATTTTGGAGGCAGGTGGAGGCCAGTCTATGATTGCCAAGCATTATTAAAGTGTGATCTGTTTCTAAACAAGTCAGCACCAAGTTGTGGTGTATTGGTTAGAATACCCCTCAACTGAAAGTGAAGGGTTCAAGCCCTCTCCATGATGTAAACATTTTTTATACATAAAGGGTTATTTTTTCTCGGTTGGATTCTAAACAAATTTGGCTGTGATCCTGGGACGTAAGAATTGTAAACTGTGAAACGGGATGTGTCCATTGCTGTATGGTATGATTCTGTAAAAATACCAATGAACTGTATCTGTTGGAGAAATTATGAAAATTCATTTGAGAACAGAGGGGGTAGAGGTTAGTACTAGTTGTGTCTCAATAAATCGTGTGATGTCATTCTACAGGTTCAAGTCCAGGAGAAGTCAGTCCAAGAGGCATGGAGGAGCTGGTGGTGGATTTTAGGAGGCCCAGACCCCTCATGGACTCCGTGATCATCAGAGGTGACTGTGTGCAGATGGTGCAGACTTATAAATACCTGGGAGTGCAGCTGGATGATAAATTAGACTGGACTGCCAATACTGATGCTCTGTGAAAGAAAGGACAGAGCCGGTTATACTTCCTTAGACGGCTGGTGTCCTTCAACATCTGCAATAAGATGCTGCAGATGTTCTATCAGACGGTTGTGGTGAGCGCCCTCTTCTACGCAGTGGTGTGCTGGGGAGGTAGCATTAAGAAGAAAGACGCCTCATGCCTGGACAAACTGGTGAGGAAGGCAGGCTCTGTTGTTGGCATGGAGCTAGACAGTTTGACATCCGTGGCAGAGCGACGGGCGCTCAGCAGGCTCCTATCAATTATGGAAAATCCACTGCATCCACTAAACAGGATCATCTCCAGACAGAAGAGCAGCTTCAGCGACAGACTGCTGTCAGTGTCCTGCTCCACTGACAGACTGAGGAGATCGTTCCTCACCCACACTATGTGACTCTTTAATTGCACCCGGGGGGGTAAACGTTAACATTATACAAAGTTATTGTCTGTTTTTTACCTGCGTTATTATCAAGCTTTAATTTAATATTGTTTTTTGTATCAGTAAGGTGCTGCTGGAGTATGTGAATTTCCCATTGGGATTAATAAAGTATCTATCTATCTATCTATCTATCTATCTATCTATCTATCTATCTATCTATCTATCTATCTATCTATCTATCTATCTATCTATCTATCTATCTATCTATCTATCTATCTATCTATCTATCTATCTATCTAAATTGAGGTAAATACACATATCAAATGTTTCTTCATGAGAGTCTCACAAGGACCATTTTATGGATTCCTCCAACTTCACTACATCCAGATATGCCATGCACTGAAACTCAGCAGCATGGGAAAACAAAAATGAATTTATTCTGCAAGAGATAAAATGTGCCACCTTGTTATAAAACCTGCAATTGCTTGCTTTGTCCATGTGGTTGTAATTTGTCAGTCCAAGTGCTTGTGTGACCAGTATTACTGTTTGTCAGCCTTAGTGTTAATGGGAGAAATTTGCCAAAGAGTTTCTTGCTGCAAATATGCCTCTTTCACCATTGACCTTGTTTGCAGAATTATTTCCTAGAAATTTGCCATGCAGCTGTCTTAGACTTAATTTAATCACCTAATGCCCCAGTGTGATATCACAGCTGAAGCAGCCAATGATGATGTTGGATGGGACTGGCCCTCGAATATCCTGATAGGACACTAAATACAGTGTAAAAAAGTACACTAAATCAAGTATCCAAATAGTGCACTAAAAATGACTGGAAAACTTGCAAAAACATTTAAACACAAAATGTGAAATCAAAAAAAAATCTGGAAATGTGTTTGTGTGTTAAAGGTTGTGTCTTTTGGTATGGACTTGTATGTGAGCTGTGTTGAATGCATATACAGTACCTACCCCTTTAATGATATTACCCAGAGTTCTGTGCAAATGATCAAACAGGAAGAAGTGAATAATCCATGTGCTTGTTGTGCCTGTTTGATAGCAGCAGCAGTGAGTAAGCAAGCCCAACAGGGAAAACCAAACAAACAATATTTTTGTGTTTGAGAAAGGTGAGTACCTACTAACAAATCTGTCTGGGGCACAGCTTACTGGATTTATGCTTCCTGTCTGCAAAAAATGTTTTTATCTCAGGGAGTCCCAGTGACACAGTGGTTTGCACTCCTGCCTCACAACTCAGATTACATTTCCAGAATAGTTGGCAAGCACTTCCAGAGACCATGGGAACATTTAAAAACTATTGCATCATTATAATCCACTCAAGTTCATTTTCCCCTTGCTTATTGACTTCAACCCTGCCCTGGAAAAGCTTTGAAAGCTTAGGTTTGGAAGATAGATAGATACTGTAGATAGATAGATAGATAGATAGATAGATAGATAGATAGATGTTATAGTATGTTCACCCATAGTGTTGATTAGCAAAATTTAGCAAAGCATTTTTCGCAGGGACCATGCTGCATTTTCCAGAGACATTGTTCCTCAGATATTTTCCTGGAAATCTGTTGTGCAGCTGGCTTGGGTGAACATTTGTCTCATAGTGCCCCAAGATACTTTACAAAGCCAGCATGACATTACAGAGCTATAGCAGCCATGTGCACAACTTTCATACATGCTTACCATAAGAACGTTGCTGACACGAGCATCGCTGTGTCACAAGCACACACAAAAAAAAGTTGTTTCGGCTGCTACGATGTGTTGAAACCTTCCACCAAAGCATTCTGACATTGCTGTGCGATATCTTTCCCCATCTCTAACTGCACTCTTTTCTTGAACTCTCCTGTCATTGTATCTCCCATGGCTCTCTGTATGTGGGGTGAACTTAAAAAGATAAAAATGGTTCTTGAAGCTACAAAGGTTGAGAAACGCTACCATATTTCCATCCTGAATGTGTTTAAAAGAAATGTTATTTAGGCTTCACAAATATCATAGTCTGCACTCATTTGAGAATAATAGAAGTACCAAGCTTATCAGAGGCTGTGTACGTAAAAGACAAATTACATAGAATCAAAACACTGGTGAGACTTTTCAAATTATATTGATGTGTATGACCAGCTGAATTTTGTAATCAGCTATTGTGATGAGGGGTAGATCATTCTCTAAGTGTTTTAATCCTGGATGTTTTCCAAACATTAAATACTGTGAAGGTCTGAGAGGGTAGAATAGGGTGATTAACATGTAGAGGGTGCAAAAGATAAAAGCTTCTCCGACTTAAAGTGTTTCCTACATAGGTTCCATATTCTGAGTGACTGACGGACAATTGAATTATTAGTATATTGACAGTAATTGTATTTACTAGGGCACAGAGCAGAGCATATAAAGAAGTAAAGCAAGATTTTATTGCTATTGCGGATTTGTGTATATTAATCAATTTGCGTTGGTGTCCAGATTTTTTTGCTTGGATATTTGCTGCCCAGTAATAAAATTGAAAGTTAAGTAGTGCCATGCCACCTTCTGTTTGAAGTCTTTGTAGAGTCGCCCTTTGGATGTGTGGATGTTTTTAATACCAAATAATTGAGGTTATAATTGACTTAAAGAACAATTTGTTAATGTAAATGGGATGCTCTGAAACAGAAAAAGAAGCTTAGGAAGAATGTTCATCTTGCAAGTATTGATTCTCTCTGTTCACATCTTGTTAATTTTTTTCCATTCAGATAGCAAAATTTTGTTGAAAAAGGTTTTCATATTTACTTGTGATGTTTACCCCCAGGTATTTAAACTGATCTGCTAAAATAAATGGGAAGGTGTTCAGTCTAATATCGTGTGCTAGAAAGTTCAGATATCTTTTGAAATTCTCCTAGTGCATTGAGGACTGCTTGTACAGATGTTTGTGGGTCTGATATGTACAGTACCATATCATCTACATATAGTGATATTTTCTGTTCAAGTCCTTCTCTGGTAATCCCCTTTATCTTCAATACATTTCAAAAGTGAATGGCCAAGGCTCAAAGGCAATTGCAAAGAGCAATGGTGATAGGGGATATCCTTGTCAAGTACCACGTTCTAACTTCAAGTAGTTTGAAATAATGTTGTTAATGCAAACAGAGGCATCTGGACTGATATAAAGTAGTTTGATCCATGCCTATATGTTTGGACCAAACCCAGATTTGTGCAATGTGGTGAATAGGTGGTCCCATTCAACCATGTCAAATGCCTTTTCTGAATCGAAAGATAGTAAAATCTCTGGGCTGTTAGATTTTATGGGTAAATATCAAGGTTATTATAGTAATTATGGTATGGTTAAAGAGTTACTATGGAGTTTAGTTTTGTGTCACAATCAGACAGAACTGTACACTTAACTGTTTGGATATAATATGAGTTTAAAAGTTTACTACACTACATGGTTTGCTATCTGAATTTGTTTTCGTCTGTTGACACATTTTATCTTTTCATTTTCTTGGCCAGAATGGGCCAATTTGTGATGAAATTTAGGTGAATTTTAAGGTTTGAGGTTTTTTTTTTCTCTAAATGTCTACAGCATACAACATATCCTGCTTTAAGACAATGTGCTTATAATTAAAGCCTTCAAAATTGCATTCAAAAATCTCCAATACTGGGCTTTGTTATTTTCTACCAGCCACATTGACCTTTGATTCTGTCTCAGGCACATACAACTTATAGACAGAATTTTGCAACCTATATGCCTGAAAAGATATCAAAAATCAGAAAATAGATTCTACTGTATTCTGACAGGTTTGATCATGAAAATCATGGAGGCTTAGGAAGAACAGGGCTCTTAGGCCTGAATCAGTGTGCAGAACCCACCTAGCTGTATTGTGGGAAACAAATAAAAACAAGCATGTAGTGTCAAGGTTAGTGACAGTGAGACTTGAATAGCCCATGTATAAGAGCAGTAAACCCTTAATAAGCAGAGTAAGAGCAGATACTAAGAGTATAGACAGCCACAAAATGACAGAAACAGCACCTGAAATTAGGAGCAATATATACATTTTCTAAACACACTTATCCAGAGCAGGAAAGCTGGAGCCTATCCCAGCAACTTTGGATGCAAGGCAGGAAAAATCCCAGGACAGGGTGCCAGCCTATTACCATACTATATATATGCAATATGTATGACATGGCTGATGTTAAACAAAAAGAGTATGCAAAAAAGAGAAGTGGCAGATGAATTATTGTCAACAAAACGCAGACACCTGAGAAATAAAATGAAACTTCACTAAGTCGTGATTTTTCTGATCATACTGTAAAGATTTTGTTGACTAGCACATTCCGACTTCAGGCGTTTCAATTACATCTTGATATACAGGAAGTGCCAAGAAATGCAGCAGCTCATCATAACGGACCTCAGACTCATGGAGCCTGGAATTTGGCTTAATGTGTGTTGCTGTATATACTGTATATTAGGCTCAGTCAGAATTACAGCTAACATGCTTTCATTTATGAACAGACTGAGATTCTGTAAGGGATTATTTATGTCTAATACTTCTCTCTTGAGCTTTGGAGATCCAGTGAACGGCAGCTTTGAAAGTTGCCAAGAACATTCAAAGCAAAATCAATCGCCTTGGTACTCTTCACTAACTCTTGAACCAGAATCTATCATGCTGTCACTATCAGCTCCTAAAGAACTGTCATTGTTATCACACAGTAAATCGTTTTCTTCATTACACGATTTACGCACACATATTTAGCTTGCTGTGTCATCACAAATGCTGCGTCAACAATGTCACCAGCAGCCATTCACTGGATGAAAATATGCGGGCAGGTCATGATGGATGACTGTGTTTTTGAGTTAAAAGTTATAAGAATTAAAGACTAACGGCAGGAATATTTATTCAAAAACCAAATATGAAATTCTTATTAATATATTTTGATTAATTTCAGGATCCCTGCAGCCCAGGTTATCTCTTGTGTAAGTCCGGTTTTTACGGAAGCTAAATTAGTAGTAAATATTAAATTATTATTTTATTTCAGTTAGTCTTTTCAGCTACTTTAATAGCTTGGATTAGTTTAAGTTTTTCATTTTGAATATCTTAATTATTTTATTTCAATTTACGAAAATATTTTTTATTAATAGTTTCAGTTTTGATTTTAGTTTTTGTTAACTGTAATAACCTTGGTGAGTATATTACATGAAAGAGATGCCGAAGATGAGAAGCCAAGTTTCTGCCTTTAATAAATCCAGTTTTGTCTTGTGATATCATAGAAGGAAGCACTTTCTCAGTCCTTCTGGTTAGAACTTTGGAGAGTATCTTAATATCATTATTCAGTAGTGAAACTGGTATTTATGATGCATATTGTAGAAAGTCCTTATTTTTCTTTGGGAAGATGGAAATTAATACTTGGTTAAAAGTTTGAGGTAGAATTTTGTTGTCTCAAGCTTATGTAGACATTGCTAGTAGTAGTTGAGCTAACTTATTTGAAAATGTCTTATAAAATTCCACTGGGTAGACATAAGGACCTGCTGCTTTCCCTCTTTGGAATAAGTTTATAGCTTCTAGTAATTCTGAGAGCATCAGAAATTTATTCAGTTCCTCTGCACTAAGAGTATCCAACTGTGGTATATGTAATGCATCAAAAACTCCTTAGATTGTATGTTACATTCTTTAAACTGAGTAGAATATAAGGACTCTCTAAATGTGTGGGTTATATTTTTTATGGTCAATGATTTTATCTCCATCTGTGTTGGTAATTCCTTTTATTGCTTTGCGAACTTCCTGCTTTTGGATTTGTTTAGCTAAGATCTTAGTAGAATTCTCTCCATGTTCATAGTAATGATATCACAATTTAATGATCAGCTGTACAGTTTTTTGCATTGTCAAAATGTTAAATTCTGATTGCAAAACCAGTCTTTTCCTATGAAGTGCCTTATTTGGGGACTTGCTGTATTCTTGATCTATTCTGGTAATTTCGCTGATTAACACAGATGCCTCCTTGGTTTCAAATTTATTTTTGTGGGAAAGACAGGAAATAATCTGTCCTCTTAAAAAAGCCTTCAGGGTTTCAAACTCTCACTTTCTGATGACTGTAAAATGAACCTTATTCAAGTGAAACTTATGCAGCTAAAGTGTGCACAATGGAAAATCCCACCAGAAGTAGTATGAAGTAATGGCAGGTATATGTAAGGAAATTTTTATTAAAGAAAACAAATTCTGTCATGCCTGGGAATTGAACTTGCATTTCCTGGTTAATAGGCGTGTATGCTATTCACTACACTACCATAACTGGCCTGGGTTTTTGTCTCAGTTGATACCATACATCAGACATGTATTTGAACAAAGAACAAGAGATTGAGGTGGCAGGTAATTATTTAACTTTACCTCATATTTTTGTTGAGTTCTTATCTTATTTTCTGTGTAATTTGGAGGCAGGTGGAGGCCTTTATGTTGTTGACAGAAATGAGAAAGATGTGAACTATCCAAACAAACGTGGCAAGAAGATGTGGTGTAGTGGTTAGCATACCTGCCCTTAAAATAACAGTAATGGGTTCAATTTCCAAACCAAGATGTAAAAATCTGTTTCTGTTTATGGGATATTTGTTACTGTCTAAATTATCATTCAGTAAAGCCATATTTTATTAGGGATTTCCTATTGTTACCTGTGAAGCAGGTGTGAGGTATCAATATGAAACTATCATTGCAATCTTTTGGGTATTAGGTAACTAAAGAGTGTATTTTTATCGCTTGGATTTTAAATAGATTTGCTTAGATCCTGGACTATTATCCAACTGTGAAATGAAACGTGCACTTTGATGTGTGCTCTGCTATTGTACAAATGAGATTTAATATATTTAATGAAGAATACTGAAAAAAAAACATGTGGGGTTTCCACACCAGGACAGGTGGTGTGGAGGGAAGCGGAAGTTGTGTCTGAATGATTCAAGTCCAGGAGGAGTCTATTCCTGAGGTTTGGAGGAGCAATGGTGAGTAAATAAAAACAAGAGATACTCTCTACAGTTTTGTGTGACCATAAAAGTTTTCATGGGGCACCAGATATTCACGTCTCATTCCTAGAACACCCAACTTAGTCTGTTTTTTTACACTTTCCACCATATTATCCCTTTCTGAACCTCCTTCAGGAGTTCTGTTCTTCATAGCGTTGGAAGGTGTGTGATCTGAATCCACATCAGCAGGTGTGCCTTCTTCAAGGAACAGGAATGCCTGTGAACACATAAGGGCTGAAGATTGCCAGGATAGATAAGGCATACTGGGAGGTTTTTTTCAAATGTTGTCAGGTATGAGAAAATATACTTTATGATGTAAATGAAATTCTTTGGCCAAAAAAACAAATGGTTGCATAACTTTAAGCTTAAAACGTGTTTCCTTTTTATGCAAACTATAAATATATTTTGCTTTATTTGTTGCGTATGTCTAAATTGCTCTAGTTGTTTCCTCAATTGTTTGGTTGGATGTTGCAGTTTTTTCAGTTGCCTACTGACTGGTACTGCATATTGGCACACAATTCTCAATACACAGAGCTCAGTGGTCTATTTCCTAAACCAGTGGTACAACACTCTTAAATCATACCCTGCAGTCTGCACTCATTACAAATCCCTAAACACTTTTGCACAACACTTCACATATTGTTCAGTCTCTAAGCACAGATTTCGTGATGAACTCTCATATCATCTTTTACTAATGTTAAATTAGAAAATGCCTGCGTTTTGAAATCAGCAACATAATGCAGAGCTCCACAGAACAAACACTACAAAGCTTTTCTCCACTCCACTTGTACCATAACCCAATTTCTTTTTCTTCGGTTATATTCTTGAATAAAAGCACACTTGTTTTGTTATACATGTATCTTTTGTGAAAGTGTTTATTTGATATTTGGACTTCAGTCTTGACACATTATACACTTCATGTCAAAATTTCATCATTAGTACTATAACATGAAAAAAGTTTCTGTTTAAGGTATGTGTTTTTTCTTGCCTCGCATTTCCTGTCACCCTACACTTACACAGATTGTTGTAGACACGGAACACACATGAAATGCATGTTTTCCAAATAACGATATATTATTTACCCTGTACAGCTCCAGGCACCTCACATTACGATAAACAGACTTGAGCTGGGAGAACGTTTTCCCTGAGTTGAGCTGTGGTGATGGGGGGATGAGATAGCAGGCTGCTTGTTGCATGTGATGATCGACAAATTTACAAAACAAAAGACAGTAATGGAGAGATGTGAAGAAATTTAAGGTGGCATGGGATTACGAGTTTTTTCATAGGCTTCAGGGATTGTAGTATTAATGTTATTACCAAGAGTGCTGTGCGGTTCATCAAACAGGAAGGAGTGAAGGGTCCATGTGCTTCAGCTTTGTTCCTATTTGGTAGTAGAAGTAGTGAGTGAGCAAACCCATCAGGGAAAACCAAACAAACTGTATTTTTTCGGTCAAGAGAGGTGAGTACCTGCTATCAAATCTGTCGTGGGCACAAGTTAGTGCATTCATGTTTCCTGTCTGCAAGAAATTTTCCTGTTCTGAAATTTAATTTTATTACTTTTTTGTCAGGGAGGCCCAGTGACGCAGTGGTTGGCACTGCTACCTCACAACTGAGGTCACATTTTTAGCTGCAATAATCAATCCATTATAGTTGGCAAATGCTTCCATAGATCTCAGAAACACTTATAGGACTATTGCAACATTACACCATTAAGTTCAGTTTCTTCTTGCTAACTGACTTTAATGCATTTGACTGAATTCTGCAAAGTTTCCGAACATTTACACAATTTCATCAAACTCAATACAAAAAGTATTCAGCCGGGTTTACTCATCACTAGTGAGCACAAACTACACTTTGCTCATAACAAACAAAAAGAATAAGCATAAGCACATTGTACTGAAAATGCAATATGACAGGGGTGGCGACCTCCAGGCCTGGAGTGCTGCAGTGGCTACAGGTTTTCATTCTAACCCTAGTTTTCACTGCTAATTAACTTTTTCCCCATCATTTTAATAGCTCTGTTAGAAGAGTTCAGCCCTCTGAATTGATTTCTTCCTTCATTAAATGACAGCCAAGCAGAAATGAGATGTGAGACGAGCTAACAGATGACCAGCTAAACTGGGGCTTCAAACTCCAACCATCCTTCCATCCATCCATCCATCCATCCATCCATCCATCCATCCATCCATCCATCCATCCATCCATCCTCTTCCGCTTATCCGAGGTCGGGTCGCGGGAGCAGCAGCTTGAGCAGAGATACCCAGACTTCTCTCTCCCTGGCAACTTCTTCTATCTCTTCTGGGAGAATCCTGAGGCATTCCCAGGCCAGCCGGGAGACATAGTCCCTCCAGAGTGTCCTGGGTCTTCCCCGGGGCCTCCTCCCGGTTGGATGTGCCCGGAACACCTCACCAGGGAGGCGTCCAGGAGGCATCCTGATCAGATGCCCAAGCCACATCATCTGACTCCTCTCGATGCGGAGGAGCAGCGGCACTACTCTGAGCCCCTCCCGGATGACAGGGCTTCTCACCTTATCTTTAAGGGAGAGCCCAGACACCCTGCGGAGGAAACTCATTTGTATTGTATTCGCGATCTCGTTCTTTTAGTCACTACCCATAGCTCATGACCATAGGTGAGGGTAGGAAACTCAAAGCAATTTCACTCCAATCACTTTCTTAATGAGAAACCAATTCTTGCTGTTAATTAAACTCATTATTTAATTCCATGGCTTGTTGCTGCTCTCATTCTGCCACAGCACACATTTAGAAAACTGTTGTTTTCTGTTCTTTCTAAGAGCACCATCAGAATGTTTTGGTAACCTGAGAGATCAACCTTACCAAAACCATCACCTCTCTTTAATTTCAGATATTGTGTGATGGGCACAGGGGAGCTGGTCATGTGGTTAGTGTTCGCCACCCCTGCAATATGAAATGTAAGTAAAGAAAGACTTGGTTACAAAAATAGCTTAGTAAGGAAACACCAGTCTGTTTGAGTCTGCTCTTTGAGCAAATTTTGATGAGCTAATGACATTCTTCAGACCTCCTTTTGAGGGAAAATGGACACAATGATATCACATGTCTCATACCCACTATGTCAGAATGCCACGTCCAGTCATGGTCATTGGAGCCTGGAAGATAATGGGAGATTGCCAACCATACAGAAAACTGTGAAAAACAAAGAAAATAAATGATAAAGTTCTATAAAAATTGAACTCAATTGTTTTCAGAACCTGATTCTTTTCAAAGCACAGAAAAGTGGCACACAATAGTAATCATGGAGCCTTTCATTTACCTACAAAATCAGAGATATGAATGTAACACATTAATTTAATAAACTAATCACAGTCTGTATACAGACAAATATCATTTGACCTAATACAATATTTTATGCTCCCGGCAAAATGACAAATGTCATGTTTGCTCTTTAGATAGATAGATAGATAGATAGATAGATAGATAGATAGATAGATAGATAGATAGATAGATAGATAGATAGATAGATAGATACTTTATTAATCCCAATGGGAAATTCACAATTCACTTTATGACTATAGACTGAAGTAGCTTTATGCTGAGTTGGAGAGCAGCTCTGGAAAGCCTTTTGTATCAAAGGATCTCTTTAGACCTTTCTCATGCCTGGTAGGATCAAGTAGTCTAAAATTGTAGAATGTACACAGAAGGAAACCAAACAGAAAACTATTTAAAGTGTCATCATTAAAAATAATTTTCTATGTCATGTATTATTTTATAGGCTAAGCTGACTGAAATGTACTATACTTTTCAGTACTAAGCAGTTTTCTGCCCAATGTAGCACATCCTGGAAGTTACATATTTTGTTGTTGATTAAAAATGTATGCTAACATGTAAGTGAAAATGTATATATAAATATATGCTATTTGCCTTTCACTAACTTACATTTATCTTTCACTCATATGAAACTATCCGTGGCCTTTGGGTGCAGGACAGTAGCGATGTATTATCCAGATGCCAAGCTGATGGGCCAGTAGTGAAAACAAAATGATTCAGATGCCACTTGGCATAGGCTTGGCAGCTATAGTTCTGGAAAACTGTTTGATGGTTCTAGTGTTAAAGACATAATAGTTTCATTCAAGCTCATTATTATTTTTGTAATAGTACATATTATTTTGCCTGTCCACTTGTATGATTTAAACAAATATAATTTGAAAATCAATGTAGAATTTTGCATGGTGTGATTAATGAGGAACCTTTGGACTGTCCTTATGAAAGACTCCTTGGCATAACCAGTTAACTGGAGAATTTCAAAAACTAACTTTAATTGGAATTCTTTGAAGTGATACATTGCCAAGTCACCATTTAAGTGATTCTATGTAAAAGGCATAGCTCAGTAATATTAAAAAATGTTACTTAATCTTCCAAAGCATCATAGGTGCAGTAGACTGCACTAATGTGGAAATAGTGGAAGTATCAAGCTCTTCAGAGGCTGACAACGTAAAAGCCAAATCACTGTGTAAAATGAATGCACGGGTGAGACTTTTCAAATGACAATGACATGTATGGCTAGTTGATTTGTGTAATCAGCCATTTTGATGAGGACAGATCCATCGCCCAGAGGTGACACTGGGGAACTATTAAAGTTGTAGAAGATGGAGGTGAATATATATATTTACTTCTAAATGTAGTAAATCTGAAGAGTGTTTGTGCACATTATTTTCAAATATTCAACACATTGCAACTAAATATGTAAGAGTTGTCTTTGAAGCTAGTAAGTTTAGACTCAGACTGTAATTATGCAATGCACAGATTCAGAACTGTAAATTACGTGAGCATAGGTCGGCAGTTGATGGCCATGCAGCCCCTCTCGTTTTCTGAATAGTGGATAGAATTATTGTGGTGTTATTATTATTATTATTTCGGGGTTAGCTGGAGAAACGTATGCCACTGTCTGGGAATCATCTTCTAATTTATGACAATTAAATTAAGTTATAAACCCTCCCAAGCTGTACTGTAATGAAACATGGATCCCATCTGCTTCATGCTTAAAATCACAGGTACTCAAGTCAGCACATATTGCAGTTTACTCTGCTTTTTCAACTTTGAGACATGTTATTGATGATTGGTTCTGGGGGCTGCTCACTGTGAATATCATAAATGTTCACATATATCTGGATGCTCATAGTGTGCCTTGAGATAATTAGATACACATTGTGTTTGTGGAAGTGATTGACTCATGAGTGTAAAATTAACCTTATTCAAATGAGGCTCATTCAGCTAAGTGTGCATCATCGAAAATCGCAGAAGAAGTGGCATGGACTAATGGCAGGTGTATGTAACGAAATGTTTTATTTAGAATGTCATGTATGGGAATTGAACATATGTTTCCTGGTTGTTAGGCGTGTATGCTGTCCACTACACTATGGTATCTGGCCTGAGTTTCTGTCTCAGTTGATACATTACATGAGACTGTGGTATTTGAATAAAGAATAGCAGATTGAGGTGGCAGCTACTTTTTTAATTTTACCTTGTATTTGCGTTGAGTTCTTATTTCACTTAGAGTTTTTTTGGGGGCAGGTGTAGGCCAATCTGTGATATGGCAAAAATTTGAAAGTTGTGAAGTATCCCAACAAAAACCAGATGTGATGTAGTGATTAGCATACCTGCCCTTAAAGTAATGGTAATGGGTTCAATTCCCAGTCATGATGCAAAAACTTTGTTTCTGTTAATGAGATATTTGTCTATATTATCAGTGAATAAAGCTGTATTTTATGAGGAACTGCCTATTTTTATTTGTGGAGTAGGTATGAGGTATCAGCATGACTATATCATTGTAAGCTTTAGGGTATTATGAAAGTAAAGAGTACATTTATATGACTTGGATTTTACTCTGTAGCACTTTGGGATTGCTAAAATATAAAGTGCAATATAAATAAAATGTATTATTATTATTATTATTATTATAAATAAATTGGCTGTAATACTGAACTATTACCAAACTGTGAATTGTAAACTGTGAAATGGAATGTGTGCTTTGATGTGTGGTATGCTTTTATACAAATGACATTAAATATATTTAATGCAGAAATAGTGAAAAATCATGTGGGGTTGTCTCACCAGGTCAGGTGGTGTAGAGGGAAGTGGTAGTTGTGTCTCAGTGATTCATGCAATCTCATCCCACAGCTTCAAGTCCAGGAAGAGTCCATTTCTGAGGTGTTGAAGAACAGAGGAGAGTAAGTAAAGGTAAAAGATACTCTCCACAGTTGTGTTTGACAATAAAGGTTTTAATGGAGCAGCACCCAGTCATGTTTGGTTCCTAGAACTTTGTCTGTTTTACAACTTCCACCATATTCTCCCTTTCTGAACCTCCTTGAGGAGTTCTGTTCCTCATAGTGTTGGAAGGTGTGTGATCTGAATCCACATCAACAGTTGTCCCTTCTTGAAGGAATGGGGGATGCCTGTGAACACATAGGGGCTGAGGATTGCCAGGATAGATAAAGCTTTCTAGGAAGTTTTTTCAAAAGTTGTCTGGTAAGAGAAAAATCTGCTTTATGATGAAAATGAAATTTTTGGGGCAAACAGACACAAATCGTTGCATAGGTTTTAAGTTAAAACGTGTTTCCTTTTTTTTGTAAAGTGTAAATATATTGTACTTTATTTGTTGTGTATGTCTGCATGACTGTAGTTGTTTCTTCGGCTCTTTGTTTGTTCTCCATTGACTGCACACTGTTACTGTATATTGGCAGACAGTACTCAATACCCAGAGTTCAGTGGTCTGTTTCCTAAGCCAGTGGCACAAGTCCCTTAACACACATCCTGCAGTTTACTCTCATTTACTAATCCCTAAAACACTTTTTCCACAACGCATGATGCCGTGCTCAACTTCTAAACACAGATTTCATGGTGAACTCACATATCATCTTTTATTAATGTTACGTTCAATAATGTCTACACATGGAAGTCAGCGACATAACACAGAGCTCCACAGAAGAAACACCATGGCGCTTTTCTCCATACTTCTCTACCATTGCCATCCAGTGTCAAAATGTTATCATATTTACAGTAAGATGCATGAGACTGAATAAAAAAAAAAAAATACACAAAGGTGGTGACAGATGGTATTGAACCCACGACCTCCTGACTCACAATGGACATGGTCAAATATTTACAGTAATGTGACCACTAAGCTACCAGTACCCTACTATACTGGGCAAAATGCACATTCCGAGTAGTATGCATATTGTGGGGCACTGCCACACAGTCGATGAATTAGACACTCGTGTCATATAGAGTTTCCACCTTGTTAGTCAGCTTGAGCAGTCAACTGGATATGAAGACAACTGAAGATGCTTCTATGACTATGTGCTACCCAATGGAGCACCATGGAGGTAACCAAGGGAGTGGGAGAGGAAGAGGAGAGTGAGGAGACAGAGGAGAGACAGAGCAAGAGGAAGGGCTTGTCAAATGAGACAAACAGTGTCAAGTGAGATACGCATAATAGTAGTTCACCATGTCATCAACCATGGCTGGAGCATGAGAGAAGCAGGAAAACTTGCGTGGCCCAATGTGTCACATGTCCCAGTGGCTGGCATAGTTTAATACTTTGGAAATGAAAATGGGTACAGTAACAGTGGCCCCTGCAGTGCAATACTTATAAGTAACTATAGATCTAGATATAGTGCATTTGACAAGTAATACAGTGAGTTGAGTAAATGTGTGTTTTTTCGAAAGAGCAAAAGCCTGAAATAGTAAACATGGTACAGGTAACAATGCCACTACACACTAAAAATGCAAAATGGATTACAGTGTTTAGCATTTAACCTATCAGTGTGTTGTTGGTGCTTATGGCAAGGTATTCATGTGATGGTTTGTGTCTAGAGTTTTGATGCAAAATACTATTTGTTGAAGAATTCAAATGGTATTAAATGCACTATGTGCTTTACAGGAGATGTCTAGCATGTTTTGGGTTATGTGAGTGTTTGTGGGTATTCTGTATAGAGTTTGGATAAAATGAGCAGTAGTTTCAGAAATCATGTGTTAGCAGTCACAAAGAACTATGAAAGAATATGAAAGTAGCAAACACTGCAGATTAATGCTTAGAACCATTGTACTGTCTAGTATTACCACTATTATCATACACACACATTTCATACTAGAAATGATATCATTTCAAGTGTAAATATGAGCTTTATCAATATTAGGAAAATGTAATGATGTGAATTTAATACGCCCTTACTGATGACCACTGTTTGTCAACTTCTATGGGTGCAAGAGGTATCCAGTTTAAGGAACTCTTAGTGACTGGTGATTGGGTTGGTGACGATGGAGATCATGAAAAAGTTAGCATGCTGCTTTTTGTAACAATGGAATTTTAGGATTAGTTCAGTGACTAGAATCCTTTGTGGAGTCTGCATGTTTTCCATGTGTGGGTTTTCTCTGATTTACTGTCACAGTCTACAGAGGTGCAAATTGGTTGGATTGTTGATGCTAAAATGTTCCATGATATGTGTGTGTTCTCCCTGGGAATGGCTGGTGCCCTGTCCAGGGATTGTTTCTTGTGGTCAAGACTTTCTGGGATAGACTCCAGCTGCTGTGCAATTCTGTACTGAATAAGCAAGAAGGACTGATGCGAGGAAACTCTTGTAAAGTAATGATTTGTATTAAGATTATGTTCATGAGACATGTGCCTTGAGCATGGGAAAGGCACTATATAAATAAAATGTATTATTATTATTATTATGTTGTCAGAGAATGGGGTCATCGAACTTGGAGACAGGTTTTATTGTTGAGGAAGTGACCATAGAGACAAAGTACATGAGAAGAAAAGCTAGAAAGGAAAAACATGTTGTGAAATTGCATTTAGTCTTGAAGTTCAGAAGAAATCATACTTGCATATGATATTAATAAGAAAAATGAAAAGGTACTCTGTTGGTTAAATATGCATGTAGCATGCAAGAACTGAACCCGAGCTCCCCAATTCCCAGTTGTGCTTCCTTTCCACTATGCTATTTTAACTGGTTTGTTTGGTGGTTTTGAGTTTTGAAAGTAACCAATGAAGAAGTCAAAATCCTGTGTAGAATGATAAAATAAGGTAATAGTAAAAATATATCTGGAACAAGTGCTGAAGCATTGTTTTCCAAATTATAACAATTACATATGACTGTAAACCCTTTCAAGTGTTACTGTAAGACTAGATGGATTCCATCAGCTTGATATTTGAAAGTCCTAGGTGCTTAATCTGAACATATTGCATTCTTCTCTGCTTTTTTTGAACTCTGAGAAATGTTAGTGATGATTTGTTCTTTCACTGTGAACATCATGTGTGTGCACATAAATGTAGATTGTGTAAGCCTTTAGTGAGGGACTGAAAAACACTTTGTGTTTTATGAACTGATTGAGACTTGTTTGGAAAATGAGGCAGATTCAAGTGAGAAATGCAAATCCTGAAAAGGATTGTCATAGAGTAATAGCAAAAATATAAGAAGGTGTTTTTATGTAAAGTTATTAAAGAAAAGTTTGGCCATCCATGGGAATTGCTGGTTGAAAAGCAAGTATGCTATCGACTACACTATCATCAAAACTTGTCTGTAACTCCTTCTTAGTTGATAATGTACATTATACTGTAGTTGTAGAACAAAGATCATGAGAGTGAGGTAGAAGGTAATAAGGTAAGTGTACCTCATATGTGGAATGAGATCTTAATGTCACTTTAACTGTATTTGGAAGGCAGATGGACGCCAGTCTGGGATTGTGACGAAATATTAAACTGTGATCTGTTTACAAAAAAATCAGCACTGAATTGTGTTGTATTTGTGAGCATATCTACCTTTAAATGGGTTCAGTTTATGGGCATGGTGTAAGTTCATTTGTATTTATTATATTAGTTATTTTCAGCATTGTTTGTGGGTGGGATAATCTTTTCTCAGGCACATCCTATTTTTATTTAGGAAGTAGGCCCAAAATGAGAGTATGAAAACATTCGTTTTTGCACTCCTCTTCTTGTTGAACTGTCGGAGATATTATTGTAAATTTGTTCTTGTAGTTTCTCGCTGGCAATATCATGAGTATACACATAATGTAATTGTGGATTACGTAACAATTTAGTGAGGTAAATAAAGGCATTGTGTTTGTGGATCTGATAGAGCCCTGAGTGGAAATGAAGGCTCAAGTAAATGAGGCTTATGAAGCTACATGAGCATAACTGGAAATCTAACTAGCATTGTCATGCAATTATGACATCTACTGTATATTGAATAATTTGGCTGTTTGTGGTAAAAAAAAAAATTGAAGGTCATAAATGGGAATTGAACTCAGAACAACTGTTTGATAGGCATGTATGCTATCCACTATACTAACATCAGAGCAGGTCTATATCCCTTTCTTAGTTGATACTGTACATCATAGTGTATTATGTGAAGAAAGGGCAAGAGTTTGAAATGGAAGGCAATTATAGAGCTGAACCACATATGTCGAGGAAAGAATAAAACTCTAGGTTTACTCTATTTCTAACCCAGTTGGAGATTAATGTGGGAATTAATAGAAATAGTATGGTGTGAAATATTTCCAAACAAAGTAGCTCAGAGTTCTAGTGGACTGTGTAGCATGTTTGCCCTTATGAAACAAGTTTTAGGTTCATTTCATAGCCATAACATAGAATCATTTTTGTTATTTTTAAGAAAGAAGTGGTATTGTCTGTATTTAATGTGTACTATAAATTGTTCTCAGGAGCAGGAGCAATGTGTCAACATGACAACATGGTAATATCTGGGAGCAAAGTTATTAAAGGGCAATTTTGTAAAACATGGATGTTTAACAGAGAAGGGTGTGACACTGGCACATAAAAAAGTAAATCTGAGAAATGGGATGTTCACATTAATGTATATAGTGCACCTGTTAAAGTAACAATAAGCTGAATCTGTTACAGAAACACCAAAAATTCAGTTGGGGTTGCAACACCAAGTCCCATGGTGTAGAGGTAAGTGCAAGGTGAATGTGCATGTGAATGTGAATAATCATGTGAGGTCCTTCCACAGGTTCAAATCCAGGAGGAGGAGAATGTAAGAGTGGTCATGTGACACAAGAGAGGTGGGGAGTTATGTGGTGTAAGAGAGGCAGGGGGTCATGTGGTAAGAGTGGTCATGTGACGTAAGAGAGGCGGGGTCATGTGGTTGGAGTGGTCATGTGATGCAAAAGAGATGGGTCGTGTGGTAAGAGTGGTCATGTGATACAAAAGAGATGGGGTCATGTGGCGCAAAAGAGATGGGGGTCATGTGGTAAGAGTGGTCATGTGACGCAAAAGAGATGTGTCATGTAGTGAAAAAAGACAGAGAGTCATGTAGTTGACATAGTGTCATGAGTGGTGGTGTTTATTTGAAAGAAGGATTAATGTATGCATTTTGTGTGAGTGTGTGTGTGTTTTTTTTTAATGTACCCTATAAAAGTAAGCATCCTTGGGCAGGATCAATAAGTAACTTTGCAACTGTTTCTCATCTTTTGTCCAGTTATACTTTTTTCATATATCTCTTTCTGGTGGTTTATTTTATTTGTAAATGAGGTGCTCCTGATGAATAGATGAACTTTAAACTTAATAAGTCTAACCTTTGAACCTTTGCAGTACGAGTCAACCTGAATCACCTCTGATTTCCACCAGATGGAGAGATAACAGCTCTTTTCAAATTTAGAACTGAGGCAATGGTGTTAATGTCTCTCTCCATGTGAACGGCAATTGAACTGTGTCTGACCGAAAGATGAGAAGCCTACAAATGAATGATAAAAATTACACTATTTCGGTCAAAAAAAAAAACCCACAAAAACCTTTGGCACTCTGTACACACATGTAAGTGGTGACCCTGAGCAAGTCACTCAACCAGCACCTGTACTCTGATTGGAAAACTATGTGTCCAAGTCTCTCATGAATATTGCAAGTCATCCCAGCTAAAGGTATCAGTCAAATCATGACATGTACCCAAGAGGTGAAGCACGTGTCCCCCTACACAGTAAAATGGAACAGAAACGTATGGTTCTAGGGATTGCTCCATCATATGTCTACATACACCGTTTCTATTTTTTCATTTCCTCGCATCAAGGTGAGACTCCTCGGCGTCTGGTGTTCACTTCTGTAACGACTGTCTGATCGATTGGGAGCTGCGATGCAGACAAACTCGAGCCTGTGAAAGGCCTGTGTCGACACTGACCTCTGACCCTGCTTTTTCACACAAGTTTGGATAGAGCAGTAGCCGAACGATCTTCGGACCTTCCATTTCTCAGAAATAAAACTCTTCTCAGCGTGCAGATGACACGTCCGTCAGTGACGCGTGGAGTCATTTGGCCTGGGTCCTTTTATGATGCGTCATTGGCCGCTGATCCCATTTCTGGCCGGTGAGCCCGTTTCTGCCTGTTTCAAGCGTTTCTGTACAGCTATGTAGTTGCGTTGACATGAGCGACCCTCGCTCGAAGTTAGTGCTCAATGATACCGTTGAACTGACACACACAAATACTGCTCCATATCTGCTCATTAGTGCGCGGATCCCTAAATGCAATTTAAGACTTCCTTGTTCTGTATGGTTAATACAGAATTCTGTATGATTAATTCCCTTGTTCAGTATGATTAATAATGGCTTTGATAGGTTCTTGTAACTAAAGAAAGAAAGAACTACATGGGCTCCTGCATTTTAAAAATAAGACAGAAATGTCTTGCTCGAAGGATTCTTCGAACATATAGGCAGACACTGTAGATTTAAACTTTAAGGCATGTAGGTAAAACTCATCAATGTGTGATGTTTGTCCATGAAATGAATGGCAGATCAACTGAAACCATTTTCATATACAAAAAAATGAGTTTTACAAAGGTCACAAGGAAAGTGAGGGCTCTCAATAATCCTCCACCTTTATTTATAGTATTTAAATAGTGTTTAGGTTGTACATCATATACACACACAAAGCTTATTTATAGGGTTGTGTTTTTTTTATTTTTTTTAGTTGGGATATTTGGCCTTTTTCTGGGTGGTGCCCCAGGCCGACACCAGGATCTTCTGTCTATGGGATTTTCAGTTCATTTGAGTGATAAAGAGCTTTATGTTTACTTGTGATGTTTACCCCTAGGTATTTAAACTGATATGTGCTGATAAAAGGGAAGGTGTCCAATCTAATATTGTGTGCTTGACAATTCACTGGAAAGAGCACACTTTTATTCTAATTAATTCTGAGACCAGAAATCTTTTGAAATTCTGTTAGTGCTGTTAGGACTGCAGGCACAGTATTTTGTGTATCTGATATATACAATAAATGTTCCAATTTTCAGAACATTTAAGTAAGTTCCCACATGTACCTGAGTGTTACTCCAAGTGTAAATTTCCTAACTTGTTCTAAAGATTGCTATTGTTTTAATAAAAATGTAACAAACAAGCTGTTTAAGTGCTCAGATGACATTAAGTTAGGGGGGGCTTAGAATCAAAACAATCATCAGAGGGGGGCATCATTCAGACATAGGCAGATATAGCATGTGGTGGTTGAACTTTAATGTAAATAAATGGACAATGTCATGTAGATGTAATTACACAATGGAAGAGTTTAAAAATGAATATACCCCTTGGCAAAAGTACTGTGTGCAGAGTGTTCAGAAGTAATTAAGATTTATTTGTGTTAGTACAAAACAACGTCACCTTAAGCCTATTTGAATGTACAATTCTTAGGCCAGATTGTTAAATATGCACCACTTGGATTGTCTTCAACAATACCACAGTAATAATGAGATCAGGTACTAGTCTCAGCTTGTTTAATCGTTCAGATCATACAGTGAGTGAAACCTTATTGCTCTAAACTTAAAAAACTTAATTTGTTGTTTGAATTTGTTTTTTTGTTTTTGTTTCAGTCAGATGTACAACAAACCCCAGACATGGTATGAGCACTTATTGAAGTTTAGACTATGTAATGAATAAACTTTCATTTGCAATATTAAATTTTTTAGACCACTATCAAAAAAGTTATTTGCAGTGTCAAACAATGTTAAAGAAATAAATGAAAATAAACCAAGACTTTGGGAAACAGCAAAAAAAAAAATTAAGCAACACAAAACTTTCCTCCATATCAGAATCAGAATCAGAATTCACTTTATCGGTCAGTTACACTAATGTGTTGTAGCCTGCAGAGGGTGCTCCTGATGCCAGTCCCAGCAAGCATACAGCGCGAGGCAGGAACAATCCCTGAATGGGACGCCAGCTCATCGCTACCGCTGCCCACTGAGTCCTTGCATATTTAATCATTAACAATATACATTATTTAAATGAAATTAAAAATATATCTGTATAATGTAATATATATACTTTACTGCATTCCATCTTAAAAATGATATCAAGAGCTCCAAGAAGATAGCACCTGGAAATCTAAATCTGAGAAGCCAATCGTCATCACCTGTAAATATGAGCTCTCAATTGAATTGAATTCCTTTATTGTTATTGTATTATACAGTGAGATTCAATATGCAAATCCTCCATAAACTTATCTATAATAATAAAAGGCAAAGCCCTCACTGACTGACTGACTGACTCACTGACTGACTCACTCACTCATCACTAATTCTCCAACTTCCCGTGTAGGTGGAAGGCTGAAATTTGGCAGGCTCATTCCTTACAGCTTACTTACAAAAGTTAGGCAGGTTTCATTTCGAAATTCAAAGCGTAATGGTCATAACTGGAACATATTTTTTGTCCATACACTGTAATGGAGGAGGCGGAGTCACGTATCGCGTCATCACGCCTCCTACGTAATCACGTGAACTAAAAACAAGGAAGACATTTACAGCACGAGTCACACGCGGGAACGAAGGTAAATGACGTTAATTTTTGACTGTCTTTTAATACTGTGTAAGCATACATATTAACACATGTGCAATTAAACGTGTGCATTTACGGGGTGATTTCTCAGGCTTAAAAACTCACCTTTTATCAAACGCGGGAACAAAGGTAACTGACGTTGTTCACTGTCTTTTAATACTGTGTAACCATACATATTAACACATGTCCAATTAAACGTGTGCATTTACGGGGTGATTTCTCAGGCTTAAAAGCTCACCTTTTATCAAACGCGGGAACAAAGGTAACTGACGTTGTTCACTGTCTTTTAATACTGTGTAACCATACATATTAACACATGTCCAATTAAACGTGTGCATTTACGGGGTGATTTCTCAGGCTTAAAAGCTCGCCTTTTACTAAAAAGGTAAATGCAAAACTATTTTCAATCAGTTTATTGAAACCCTCCCATTAAGGATTGCAATAACATATTCGCGAGATAAAAGAACGAAGTAGGGGGAAATGGAGGAAGAGCAGCAAACAGCGAAGAGCAAAAAATTAATTAAACAATTGAGAACGGAGCGAGTTAAGCATACAAGCATGTTCATAAGGGAAACAAAGCACGGTGTAAAACGTAAGTTTAAATTAAGTTTATACAAACGCTCCCGCTGCGGATTGCAATAACATATTCGCGACATAAAAGTTTAATGAGAAGACACGAGGTATAAACGAACCACACGCCGTGGCGCAACGTTAGGGGCAACAGTTTCAACCATTCTATGATCTGCTTCTCGCAACTGAAAGACGGCACATGGCGGATGTTAGCCGACTTGCTGACCGCAACGTTAGGGGCTTCAACTATGGCGCTGACGCCACATCTCAGTGCCAACACTTTGCAGACTGTACTTAAAACACACGCCCTCCTCACTGGACAGTTAAAAACACCAATCAAACTAACGATGACATCAAGTATTACCCAATCAAAAGTAGGAAAGGAGGCATCTTCATAAAATGCGTGTGGGATGATTTGCATGAGACGCTGCTTTAAAAAAAAAAATGATAAAAAAAATACGGGATAAATCCCGTCCAGTATTGATTCAAAACGGGACGCGCAATTTCATTCTCAAACGCGGCACGATTCCGTATTTTAAAGGACGGGTGGCAACCCTACAGTGCCAGGTAACCACCCATACAATCAGATTGTGATTCAGACTAGGAATGCAATGAATGTAATTACCCCGATCTACATACAAGGTGAAAGTCTTGCAACATTCAAAGATGATGGTTTGTGATAAGTACACCATACAACATAAAACAGCTTATGAAGCCTTGAACCGAAAAAAGCAAGATCTCAGAGATCGTAAAAAAAAAAATTGGAGGTAATGTCATTTTACTCGCTGTAGATTTTAGTCAAACATTACCAGTTATTCCACGAGGGAGACCAGCAGATGAACTCAACGCGTGTTTAAAATCCATGCTTCTCCCACGCTCGGTTATATGTCGCGTGTTCTCGGGTAGGTGCACCAAAAAATGTATACATTTAAGCATGTAATGGGCAAACAAAAAATGAGGTATACCCGAAGGCACTGCAGTAGTACTTTATGTAACTTTACTTCTTAAATGTTAATGTTTTACTGTTTAATAATTTATACGCTTCTTATATGTTGTTCAAATTCTTTTATCAAAATACCACTGACAGTGCAATGCACGATAACATGGAGTGAATACACCATACCCATCCGCCCACGGCTGCCCTGCTGTGCGCAGATAGGAGTTGATTCTACAATAAAATAAAATAAAGATAAAAAGAGTAAAACAATCATCACCCATAAAGCGTGTGTGTGTGTATATATGTGTATATATATATGTTGATATGTGGATGTGTATATGTATATATATATATATATATATATATATATATGTAGATTTGTATATATATGTGTATATGTATATGTATATATATGTTTATATGTGTGTGTGTGTATTTTATATATATAAAACACAGCAACACTCATAACAATGACAACACAATTACATTGACAATCATGTTACGTTATTTTTAAAATGTTTCCTTTTTTTTTCATAACCTCTTTAACACACTACTTCTCCGCTGCGAAGCGCGGGTATTTTGCTAGTTTTCCTATAAAATCGTAAAATAACAAAAACAACAACAACAATAATATTAGGATAAAAAAACATTGATAAATATACAATATGAAAGCATAAGTGGGTCAGGTTGTGCAAAATTACAAGTGTAATGCAAGTTTACAGTGAGGTAATTGTACTTATAAGTGCAAACAGTTCTACCAGGAGCACTTGATGGACTGATTGAGTGAGTTTATAGTTCTTGGGATGAAACTGTTTCTGAACTGCAAGGTCCCTACAGGAAAAGCTCTGAAGTGTTTGTAGAATGAGCGAAGTTCAAATAGACTGTGCGCATGGCTGAGGCATCGTGTGCTAGAAGCTGTATCCCGATATTTCTACCCGTCCTTGACACAATCTGCCATAGAGCTTTCCAATCAGCTGCTGTACAGCTGTGATTCTAAACTCAGATACACTGTGTTAAAATACTATGAGTGGTGCACTGATAGTAACAATGCTAAAGTGTCAAGGACATTTGGAATAGTTTGGCCATTCCGTGCACCATTATATGGTTACAGGTTGATTACAATCAGATGCCTTGAACTAAAAAACAATATGCAGTTAATTTCAGGGTACTTGATAAAGCTGCGTCAGGGATGTGGATCTAAAAAATAAAGGGAAACCACACTGGAACAGTAGCACTGCTTTGACACTGGGTGCCGTCAGTTTGCAAAACCGAGCAGAGAACTTGCGTATGCAAGGGATTAAGCTGGCGTGAAAATGTGTGTGGCTTTACACCAAGTTTAGCTTTATACATTGCAATGTGAGCGTGGAAATGGCTGTACGCAACATTTTTGTGCGTACACTCCGTTTATACATGAGGCCCCAGATGTTAAGACTGTATTGACAAGTGATAGGAAGGAAACCATTGCTCCAAAAGTAAGCTTCTGATATATTAAAATAAAAAACGTGTTCAGCTATTTGTCATATGGTTTTGAATGAATTGATTTGAACTTTTAGCCTAATTGTAAGGAGATTCAAGTATCATGGTACCAGCACTGCTGCATTTGTGTAGAGCAAAGTAGAAAAGTCTTCTTTCTATTCTGTTTCAAGCATAGTGAAGACAGAAGACCAAATTCACAGTACACTTATGTGGCAAATGAAATAGAAAGCAAATGGTTTTGTCTGACTCGGACTGCTTTTAACAGAATATTTTTTAAGACTTGAAAACCCACCAGTGCTTCCACAAAGAATTTGGCACAACTTAAGGTGCTATGTAGGTAAATGGTTCACTTTGTCAAAAATGTATTATTCCTTTACAGTGTTGCGAAATTTGCTGTTAAATTCACTTTTAATGCAAGAGTTAAGATGTTTCACTTTTATATTTATAATTCATTCTACAATCAAAAACATGTTTTCCTTGTCAACAGAACATTTGCCTGTGGAAATAGAAGGAACATAACCTCAAAACCAAGGAACTGGCACAACAAAATACATAAAAAGATTTAAAGGAGATAAAGTTTTGAGAAGCTCTAATAAATATATATTACCAGACATCTTTTTAATGCATTATGGTTCGGGTATTCTGTGTAAAGTCATTAAACTTCAAGAGCTAACATGTTCTGATTTTTTCCAGCACTTACAATTAAATTACTGAGTTCTTATGGTATGTCTTTAGGGTTTCCCACAGATTAATTATATATATGCCAGGAGGTTTGTTTATAATCATTAAAAAATGAAATAAAATAGGACAAAAATAAAATAAAATGATATAAGATAATAAGAAAATGGATGATCAGAGTGAGGAAGTCAGCAATTAAAATGAAATATTTATACAGTAGCATGTCTGAAGGACTGTATGTAATAAGAATTCTTTTTATTTTCTAAACACGTTCATTTCTGGTTATGGCGGTAGACCACAAGGTCATTGCTGATCACACTCACACATATCTGCACACACTCACACCAATACTTGCCTAACCTGCATGACTTTGAAATGTACGAAAAAATATTGTAGTTGGAAAAACCCCAAATGGGAATGGGGAACATGTTTAAGACGTAGTCAGTGTTTGAGTGAGGATTTGAGTGTAGGACTCTGAAGCTATCGGACAGCACTGCTAACCACTGTTCTGCTCATGAACTGCATATATGACAGTTACTCACTCTACACTTATTTGTTATGATGAGAGTCACTGAATTTCCAAGCCAGACCACATTATTTCTACCAAAAGTCGCCTGCTCCTCTAAAAAGCTCTCCCATATTAGTGGAAAGATATAATAACTCAAGGGGTTTCCTCAATCTACCCAAATCTCCTTTCAGTGGAACATGCTTTATACACCTCCCCTCCATGAGGCACCCAGGCAGCTTTATCGCTAAACTTCCAAATAATATCAAGTGCTTCTTTAGGTAAGCAGTGGTTCTACTCCAAAGTCAGAAACACTAGGGTGTATTGTAGAAGATTTGTCCACAGTGAAAATTTGCCATAATCCATATGAAAAGCCATTCCAGCTTTATGCACACAGTGAATAAGTGAGCATGTATTGTGAAAAATGGCTTTTTGGTCTGATGCTGGTCAAAAGAATAAAGTGGTGTGGCTTTTGTTTGCAAATTCAGTTCATCTACTTAAATTATGCATATCCTAAGCAATAATATTTTCACAGCTAATTATATTATAATGTACTAGAGTATCAGTGTTCAACTAACACTGGAGCACTAATGGGAGCCCCTGATTGTAATGGGGTATTTCACACATTGCACAAAATTGCAATTCCTGAACACTATAAGCTTGAGGCAACTTCCAAAAAAATGCCACAAAGCTTTTGAATTGGGTATGTTTTTTACATATCTTCAATGTTCTTTTTGTATCTCGTGACTATACATCATACACAGATTAGGTCAGTACTTCGCCAAAAGAGGTGATTTTTGTCTAGCCTTCCTGAGTCATAGAAATGTTTGCCAGAACCTCTTTTGAGTTTCCTGGAAAACCATTTTTGCCAAGCCATACACAGGCTTGCTATTTGTCCACTGTTGTGGATGGCAGCTTCTAGCCCTTTTAAAATCTCTCAATTTAGTAAACTCTGTTTCTTGTTTAAAAGGCCTATTTGTTTAACTTGCAAGGTTTCTTCATCTTTGTTGTCCACAAATGGGTCCTAGGATTTACACCATGACTGTCCCATCCACATTTTCACTCATTATAACAGCCTTCACTATGGAGGTCGTATGTAGGGTCCATTCTGACAATACAAACTCCTTACTTGTCCCAAGATTCTGGATGAATTCATCTAGAAATGAGATGTATTTGGTCAGTCTTCCAAAGCAAATTATTACACGTTTGGGACCCCTGTATTTGTTCTACTGATTCTCTAAGTCATCATAATCTATTAATCATTTGACAACTCAGCTTTTCCCATTTACTTTGGTCAAGAAGAAAAAAGATTAAAAAAAATAGCTATTTGCTAGCAGATATCCTTAAGAAAATCAAAATATGGTGCTTGCTTTAGTTTTCAAACTGTTGTTCACTGGTATCTCTAAATTTACATTTATACTTATTTGCAAGAAATACTTTTTATCAAAAACAAATTAAAATAGAGATCAACATAATCAAAAAAATAACAGTCTGGGGGACTGTTTGTGAACAGGTGTTACAGGACAAGATTACAGAATTGATCAACACAAGTGAAGAGCTCAGAACAAAATACAAGCGAGTCACACTTCCTAGGTTACAGAACTTATCAGTTAGACAGAAATTCACTAAACAAGAGTCTTCGACTGCTTCTTAAACAGATTGATGGAGTCAGAATTTTAAATGGAGCTGGAAAGCTCATTCCAGCAGCCAGCAGCTACACATAAAAAGAGTTTCACCAAACAGTTTCCAAAAGCAGACCTGAGTGGTCTATAGGTGCTCAGAAGTGTCTCCATATCTATGGGTGCTGACCCAATGACTAGTCTTTAGGCAAGCATCAAGGATTTTAACTTCATACGTGCTACTACAGAAAGTCTATATAGTATAACACAAAAGAGGAGTAACATGTGCTCACATCGGCTGGTCAAACACCATATGTGCTACTGGATTTTGAGCCATGACACATGCCCATACAAATACCAGCAGAGAGTTGCAGCAGTCCAGGTGTGACAAGACCACAGCCTGGACCAGGATTTGCACTGATCTTGTGGATATTGTATAAAGTGAAACTGCAAGACCAAGAGACTGTAGCAACTTGGTCCTTGAAGGACACCTGGTCATTGATCACCATCCCAAGGTTCTGCGCAGACTTGGTGGTTGTTGGTGATAATTGGCCAAGCTGAACAGAGATGTGGTGGTGAAGAGCAGGATGAGCTGGGATAACAAGAAGGTCTGTTTTTGCCAAATTGAGCTGGAGATGGGGTCAAGACTGCAAAATCATTAAGATTTGTCGAGATTCTAGCTGTTACCATATGTTTAGCATAGTCCAAACTATGATATTTCCGTCTAGGTGTCATTGAAGTATCTCATGTTATCTAGACAAAAATTCTAGTTTCTTTAGGTACAAAATGATAAAGGTACAAAAAGAGAAGCTAAACAAGTACAACATTAAAAGATCAAAATAAATAGATTAGGATAAGAATAAAAAGCCATACTGAAGCACTGCTGCCAGTGCTTTTTTGAATACCTCACCAGGTTTTTGTCCATATGGAGTTTGCATCTTCTGCCCATGTCTACTTGGGTTTTCTGCTGGTTACCCTGGTGTTCCTTCCATATCCACAAAGATGCACAGGTCAGGTTAATTGGTGATTCCAAACTGACCTTAGTGTGAGTCTGTTTGTGTGTGTGTTTCTGTAAGCCCTGTGATGAGCTGTTGCCCTGTCCAAGGCCAATTTTCGCCTTGTGCTCAGAACTACCGTCCTGTGACCTTGAATTGAAATGAGCAGGTTTGGGAATGTTAGATATTTTTAGAGGTTTTTTTTTATTATTCCTTAGCTAAAGACTCTGTCTCTAGCAATATCTTTGTTTAGCCTTGGGATTTAAGCAAACCTTCATCTTATGACTGCAAGATACTATAGGTACTGGAATATAGGTAAGCCATTTATAATTTTTAATGTCAAAAGCTGGACTCTAAAGTGGGTTCTCTTCTTTATTGGACACCATTTTGATGATTTCATAGGAGTTACATGATCATGTTTTCTTATTTTAGTTATAGATCTTGCAGGTATGATTTGAACTAACTATAATAATCAGGAGATTATTGCTGCTTTAGAAGTGATTATTCTGGGCATGCAGTTATAGATTTCTATTTAGAGAGAATCAAGCAGGCTAACTCAACCTCAGATTGATTCAGTACTGTATACTTATTCCTATATGCTCAGAGGTTTCCTAGTTCATTCAGACACCAAAGATATTTTCAAATGAATCTTGATAACACAGAGACAATACCTTGGTCCTTACAATATTCTTCACAATCTTTAGGCAATTTTCCACCACCTCAGAACTTCTTTTGGAATCAAAAACACCAAATTATGTGTGTAAGGTGGGCATTGTCATAACTAGCACAGTAATCATGATTGTTCAGTTTACAGCGACAGGATTAGAGCAGTATGTGCAAACCACCAAAAGCCTTACTTCTACTTCATCTTGCTCTCTCTCACTAAGTTCTGGACATTGTATTATTTTCAGGAATGAAGAAAACTGTGGAATGTATAGAGAGTCACTGGAATTCTTTTTATGTTGCATTAAGCTGAGACAACAATGTATAATTACATTAATAATGTATAAATGGTAGTGTTAACCTCCTAAAACCTACATTGTTACATAGAACTGTGAATAAAAAGTTCTATCTATCTATCTATCTATCTATCTATCTATCTATCTATCTATCTATCTATCTATCTATCTATCTATCTATCTATCTATCTATCTATCTATCTATCTATCTATCAGTAATGTTACTGAACAGTTGTGGTAACATTCTCAGAACAAGTATTATAATAAATGAGTGATGCAAGAAAAGACTTCATTTTACTATTTACAGCCTGTATAAATAGTACTAAGAATTTAACAATAATAAATGATCACAAACAATAATGCTACTCTTAAAATTAATTGCATTTTACATTAATAATAATAATAATAATAAATTTTATTTATATTGTTTAGTATCATGATTAAAATAGTTAATAATTTTTTATAGCATGAATCCTGCTTAAAATATATACCTAAATGAAAATGTTAACCTATGTATTTCTAATCATCTTGAGTTTCACAATTCTATTAGGAGATACAGAGAGCCAAATTGAATGTAGCTTGGGAAAACACCAAGAGGACTTTATAAATCTACTTGCTGCTAGTGATGTCACTTATGGCCAGTAGATGGCACTGCATACTTTTACCCTGAAAGTCAAACCAGTGGACTAAAATACAAGTGCAGGGTTAAAGAAATTATACTTGCAAAGGTGCACGTAAATACTAAAAATAGTTTTTGAATGACATTTTTTATATATTCACTTACTGTGTACTGTGTACTGTGTATAGTTAAATGCAGAAAGATTCTCAGAAACAGATTCTCTGTTGAAAGAGAAAAACACAGTGAACTGACAGAACAAAGATACAGTTATCTATCATAATGTGTATGCAATATTGAAATCATACAGGCTTTTGTTTCCATTTTCATGTATGTTATTACTGTTTCTTCATTTATATTATAGAGATAGGATAGATAGAATGCTTAAATTGGTGTATATATATATATATATATATATATATATATATATATATATATATATATATATATATATATACAGTGGTGTGAAAAACTATTTGCCCCCTTCCTGATTTCTTATTCTTTTGCATGTTTGTCACACAAAATGTTTCTGATCATCAAACACATTTAACCATTAGTCAAATATAACACAAGTAAACACAAAATGCAGTTTGTAAATGGTGGTTTTTATTATTTAGGGAGAAAAAAAAATCCAAACCTACATGGCCCTGTGTGAAAAAGTAATTGCCCCCTGAACCTAATAACTGGTTGGGCCACCCTTAGCAGCAATAACTGCAATCAAGCGTTTGCGATAACTTGCAATGAGTCTTTTACAGCGTTCTGGAGGAATTTTGGCCCACTCATCTTTGCAAAATTGTTGTAATTCAGCTTTATTTGAGGGTTTTCTAGCATGAACCGCCTTTTTAAGGTCATGCCATAACATCTCAATTGGATTCAGGTCAGGACTTTGACTAGGCCACTCCAAAGTCTTCATTTTGTTTTTCTTCAGCCATTCAGAGGTGGATTTGCTGGTGTGTTTTGGGTCATTGTCCTGTTGCAGCACCCAAGATCGCTTCAGCTTGAGTTGACGAACAGATGGCCGGACATTCTCCTTCAGGATTTTTTGGTAGACAGTAGAATTCATGGTTCCATCTATCACAGCAAGCCTTCCAGGTCCTGAAGCAGCAAAACAACCCCAGACCATCACACTACCACCACCATATTTTACTGTTGGTATGATGTTCTTTTTATGAAATGCTGTGTTCCTTTTACGCCAGATGTAACGGGACATTTGCCTTCCAAAAAGTTCAACTTTTGACTCATCAGTCCACAAGGTATTTTCCCAAAAGTCTTGGCAATCATTGAGATGTTTCTTAGCAAAATTGAGACGAGCCCTAATGTTCTTTTTGCTTAACAGTGGTTTGCGTCTTGGAAATCTGCCATGCAGGCCGTTTTTGCCCAGTCTCTTTCTTATGGTGGAGTCGTGAACACTGACCTTAATTGAGGCAAGTGAGGCCTGCAGTTCTTTAGACGTTGTCCTGGGGTCTTTTGTGACCTCTCGGATGAGTCGTCTCTGTGCTCTTGGGGTAATTTTGGTCGGCCGGCCACTCCTGGGAAGGTTCACCACTGTTCCATGTTTTTGCCATTTGTGGATAATGGCTCTCACTGTGGTTCGCTGGAGTCCCAAAGCTTTAGAAATGGCTTTATAACCTTTACCATACTGATAGATCTCAATTACTTTTGTTCTCATTTGTTCCTGAATTTCTTTGGATCTTGGCATGATGTCTAGCTTTTGAGGTGCTTTTGGTCTACTTCTCTGTGTCAGGCAGCTCCTATTTAAGTGATTTCTTGATTGAAACAGGTGTGGCAGTAATCAGGCCTGGGGGTGGCTACGGAAATTGAACTCAGGTGTGATACACCACAGTTAGGTTATTTTTTAACAAGGGGGCAATTACTTTTTCACACAGGGCCATGTAGGTTTGGATTTTTTTTCTCCCTAAATAATAAACACCATCATTTAAAAACTGCATTTTGTGTTTACTTGTGTTATATTTGACTAATGGTTAAATGTGTTTGATGATCAGAAACATTTTGTGTGACAAACATGCAAAAGAATAAGAAATCAGGAAGGGGGCAAATAGTTTTTCACACCACTGTATATATATTCATTGCATTCGTAGTCTGAGTCCCGACCTGATTGTATGGGTGGTTACCTACCAGGTAACGCCATTCTTTAAGTTGCGAGAAACAGATCATGGAATGTTGCATAGTTTACTGTCAAATAATGCAAAGAGTACGCGACACGTGTTTCACACTCATTTGGGCTTATCAGGCATACACACTCTACTGCTTCTCCCTTGGGGAATCGAACCTCGGACGTCAGCATCAGAGACGAAGCCCCTTTACTCTGCGCCACGGCGTGTGGTTTGTCTATTTGACAGCCTGTAGGTCCAGAGTAATTACATTCATTGCATTCGTAGTCTGAGTCTCGACGACCTGAATTGTGTGGGTGGTTACCTACCAAGTAACGCTTGTGGTTGTATATATATTTATATATATATATATATATATATATATATATATATATATATGTGTGTGTGTGTGTGTGTATTGTCACAGATGTCTGGGGTTCTTACCTGGCCGGGATGCCTGGAGGGACCGGAAAGAGTCATTAAGAGCTTCCGGGTCATGAGGGGTCAACTGCCCTGGAGCAGGAGATGACCATGGGAGAGGAGGAGAGATTTTCCAACTCATTGGGATCTGTGGCCACCGCCAGGGGGCACCTTAAGCCTCCTAGAACCCGGGAGACCTTTACTTCTGCCACACTTGGCAAGATGGTGGAGGAACATGCCAGGGATGCCCGGAGTGCTTCCGGTGCAAAGGGTAGCACTTCCACCACACCAGGAAGTGCTGCCGGAAGTTCATCACCAGCCACCTGGAGCACATCCGGGCGGGAATAAAAGGCGCCGCCTCCTAACAGTTGGAGAGCTAGAGTCGGGAGCGGGAGCAGGACGAAGCTCCCAGGAGGAGATTGGCGGCTAAAAGACTGAGAAAGAAGGTTTACTGGGGAGATTTACTTGCTGTGTGCATTGTGTGGTGTTCGAGACTTTATTCTTGTGATTAATAAACGTGTGACTTTTGATAAAGATGTGGTTTCTGACTGGTGGTGTCCGGGCAAGTCTCACAATGGCTAGATATATATAGATATACATGAATATACGAGATGTTACTGTGAATGTGTGAAATTAGGCATTGTGTAGAATAACTAAGAAATCTATAGAGTGCTGAAAATGGGAAGTGAGAGCATGAAACGATTCAAATTTCAAACATTTTTTAGGCATTGTATGCAATGCCAAAAGGCAAACTGAAAGCCATTCTGTATAATGCCTAGGGAAAGTATATAGTATATTACAGTAACACAGACATTTATTGCTTTGCCTAAAAATGGTATGCATTCTATAGAATGCCTAAGCTTTCATTACAATGCCTGTTTTTCACACATTGCCGTTAACATATGTTTTTATATATACAGTATAGTTACTGTTACTGTTGAGTTACTGTTTATATATATATATATATATATATAAATAAATACATATATATTTCTATATATAAATATATACTGTATATATATGTACTATATACAGTATATATATATATATATATATATATATATAGAGAGAGAGAGAGAGA
This sequence comes from Erpetoichthys calabaricus, assembly GCF_900747795.2. Lineage (NCBI taxonomy): Eukaryota > Metazoa > Chordata > Cladistia > Polypteriformes > Polypteridae > Erpetoichthys > Erpetoichthys calabaricus. Next base: position 200,792,105 of record NC_041394.2, read on the forward strand.
GAGATCCTCAATAGGTACTTTCATACTTTTTAAACTTTTTGCATATTTTTAATCCCAATATTTTTACCAGGCACAACTAGAAACAGCTTTGGACACTTTTTTTTACTGCATCGGTGTACTCTGTGTGTCATTTATTGCCAGTGTCTGGTGGAAGTTGCTGTTATGGCATTACGGTAGCACTGCTTTTATTGAGAGTTACACACAAAAAGCAGAACCTCCCCTCCCCCCCCCAAAAAAGAAAAAAACAGCACCCCTACTGAGTAACTTCCTTTTTTCTACACTACCATCCCCAACCTACAATAAAATGCCTTTGAACTGTGGTGATTGCATGTTCTGGTGCAACATGAGACATGGTAAAAAGAATGGCCTTATACCAATATATTTAGCATATCTTGTTATAGTAACTAAGGAATTATTATAATACTTGTTAAAGTAATGTCATTAATTTATTTAAGATTATTGCCTCAATTGCCTGTTAAGTTTGTACCATTTTACCAAGCCCTTACAACATATTAAACAAAATATTGATTTTTTTTGTTATGCTGTCTTAGGTAAAGATATCTGCTAGTTAACAAATCATCATAATAACAGCAACAACTCCACAAAATGAACATAATGATAAACTAATATTGTATATGGAATATATAGCATTTAACCTATTAAGTCTATATGAAATTATTTAATAATGTCACAACTTCATTTGTGATCTATAGCAGAAAAAAGTTTGAGCATGATTCTTTTAAATGTCAGCACTCTTCTCTTTAATGCCCTTCAGAGAGATTGGTTCTATAGTCTGTGCTGGACCATCTCTTATACTGTATTTACCTTTTCTCTTAGATATAAATATTTTGATACGGTGTACTCCTGACAAAGGTTTGTTTGGTCTGAAGGGACAATAAAGTAGGATGCAGTCTGGAAATAGCCCACACATGTGATTTTTTTAAAGTCTTCTAAGCAGCAATGCGGGTAATAAGAGACCACCAGGGGTAGTAGAATAGGGTGCCCAGTTATGAGATACTCTAAAAACAAGAGGCAAGTGAGTGAGGGCGGACAGAAATCCAGTATTAATTCTGCAAATCAGAAAATGATAGCTAGTGATCCCAGACTGAAACAAATGAAGTTCAATCAAGTATGTCACAATTTCTTATGACTCTCGTCACTTCAAGTAAAAGAAAAGGACCAGAGTTTTAATATAACCAGATGCGTTTGGAAGTCACTATGGCCTGCTTGTCCTCAGACCTTTGTAGGTTGTCTGCTGAGCACAAATGTACTTATAGGGATGGCCAGGAAATAACCCCTGAAGGGTATAGCATAAAGGGCCACACGTTGCCACTGCTTGGCTGTCTCACTAATAATGATAGCAGCCATCTCTGTTGCTCACAGCACATGGATAAAACCAGTTTTTGAACCTGAGTGTTTGGGCTTTGGGGTTACAGTATCGTTTTGAAACCGTAGAAGTGAAGAGTTTGTCCTTGGTGTAGCTGGGATCCTTTTATTTTTGGCAGAAGTTAACTGGAGTTTATCAGTGTTGTGCAAATCACACAGCTCTTTAACTGACCTCCCTGTTCCATATAGTTAGTCTACTGTACCACACAACTTTGTCACCAGTTTCAGTAACCCTCTACTCATCCCTCATTTGTTCATGCTCCACAAAACTGTGTGCCTTTCCTACAATACACCCTTTTTAGTGTGGGTCCAACTCCAGTCATCAGGTATTTAATCCAAGTTATTTTATGGAAACTCTATTTTTCATAGTGGTCAAGGTAAGGTCCAGCTTGTTTGCACTCCACCATTTCTCCAACACATGTCACAGGCTGAAGGTTGTACCCAGAAATTCTTGCAGAGAGTGATCATGACTTAAGGCTTTCTGAGTGGTGTGTCAAAAACATCGAAAGGCACATCCAGATATTTCTATTCAGCTGCAGAACAAGAAAGAGCCAAAAAAGAAACCATGAGACGTCCAAATTGTAGTGCCATAACTAGGTATTTTGGGAACATAATTGTGTGGCAGCAATGTGGTGTTTAGATATAACAAAGTGGTAGAAAATATATGTGAATACAGGTGGTTAGATGATATGTGCTTTTCAGGGTAGAAGGTGAAAAACCAAACTGTGCCAGCTTCTTAAAGGTCCCTCCACTGACACACACCATGTTTTCTAAGTGGTGGCAAAATATCCCAGTTAACAGAATCATGATGCTGGTGCATTGGCAGATGTTAATTTGGGTTCCTCTTTAACTCTACTGGTCCTGATAAAATATGAACAACCCTGCTATAAAAAAGTTTGTCATTTGTACAGTTCTTTAAAAGTTTTAACATACAGTACGCAGTGTGTTCTGGAGTTCTCATATTTTCCAATAACCTATCTGCATCTTAAACATGCATTGTTTTACTATATTGCTATGATTTTAATAAAGGAATAGTTTTGTATTAAACTATATTAGTCCTTTATGTGTTTGTCCCTTTAGATAGCAAATATTTTATGTACCTATTTCTTACTTTTTATACACTTTATTTAAATCACTTTTTAATATTATTTCAGTGTTCTTTTACTAATTATAATGCATCTTCTCTGCTTGCATTTACAATATCACAATGTCAAAAATCTTCACGTTTAATACTAAAAAACAGATTCTTTTACTGTAAACATAATGCTTAAGCAGACTCTACTCATACCTTTTTAAACTGCATTTTTTTACATTCCCCTCATAACAATATCCAGACCATCCTGTAGGAGGAAGTAAAGTACCACTTTTGGTGATAAGATTGTGTCGTTTATGGAGAAAAATGTGTTTTTTGCATGCTGCAAATATGCAATTTGCTATGCAAATGAAATTACCGACCATTTACTGAAATTACTGTATTAAAATAGATGTTATTTCTTCAGCAGTATCTAAATTAAAAATAAAATATTCCATATATCATTTTATTATATTTACATTGACCAAAATATAAACATACTTACCATGTGTAATGTTATAGCCGATGCCATTTCCAGTTCGGTTACAGCACACTATACACCATACATTACCCATAAACGATTGTCAGCCATCTAACATGGCACTACAAAAGTGATTTAGTTTTTTAATTAAATTACCACAAACCTATTTATAATGTAAGTGCATTCTGAGAAAAAACCTTACCTCATATCGTAATCTTTTTTATTTAAGGTTAACCGATCAAAGATTAAGAGGTAACATGACAGAAGTGTTTAAATTTATGAAAGCAATTTATATGGTAAATGTCAGCAGCTAGTTCAAAATGAATTTTTCAAAACGAAAACAGAAGCACAAATGTATGCTGGTTAAGGGTAAATATCACACATGTTCAAAAGTATTTGTCACAGAAAGGATAATAGATACAAGGAATATGTCAACAAGCCTGTAGTAGACAGTAGAACCTTGAGGTCACAACCGGCCATTTTAAAGAGTTAGGTGAATAGACATTGATGAGTGGAGCTGGGCTGAATGGTCTCATCCAAACTTTGCTCATGTTCTTATAGAAAGCAGCATTACAAAATGTAGAGGGTCATTTTTTCTTTGCACCTTACGTTTACTTGCCATATGGATGACTAGTAAATGTTTTTGTAAAGGGCTTCCATATTTTGTTTGTTTCCATATATGAAACAATGATGATCTTTTTTAGCTCTAATGAAAGAACTACAATTTTAAAAGCACTTAAGAGACAGTTTTTATTTCACTTGTATTTAACATTTTTAGAACACTTCATTTAAAAAATCCCAAGGTCATCTCCACCAGCCATTCATGCTTGAAACCCACTTTTTGTAAAGCTGAGCTGTGTCCTTCAACCAATTCAATCGCCTCTACCTCTTCAGTTCTATCCTGATTATTCCCTGTGTTGGCTGGGATTGGCTCCAGCAGACCCCCGTGACCCTGTGTTAGGATAAAGCGGGTTGGAAAATGACTGACATGACATGACTATTACAGAATACTAAACCTAGAAAGGCCTCTCCAGTCATTGGGCGCTGTAACATACTTTGTTGAGAAACAGTAACTGATTTTGTCTAAAAGTCAATCCTCCGCTATTTGTAACACTGGCTCTGTTAAAACAGCATTTGGGCAAGTTCCCCATGACTATAATATCCTCTTCTAAACTTGCCTTTTCAATGTTAGTAAAACAATGTAAATTTAAATCGTTGTCTACAATAGGTGGTTTGGCTATAACATACTCCTAATATGAGGCCTTAGTCCTTGATTTGGTCTAGTTGAATCCAAACATCTTTGCTAAGCTGTGGTTGACTATCTAATTGAAGAAGGTTTGCATTTCAATTCTATTTAACTTGTATGGCGACTTCCCATTTTTTCACTTTTGCCTGTCTTCCCTAAGTAATGTGTACTTGTCTATGCTATACTCCTGTCCCCTCTATTATTTAGCCATGTTTCTTTTATTTCTGTTATTTCAAAGTTATGTGCAGCTACATATAATTTCAACTCATGGGTTTTATTCTTAATACTGCTAACATTATGGCAAACAATTTTTAAACGTATTATTTATTCTAATATGGCACTTCAGCTTTGGGCTAGAATTTAAATCACTCTGTTTATTTGATGGTACAATACCGTTCATCCCTTCAAGTGAAGTTCTAAACCTGGCCTGTCCTAAACTCCAAAAATTCTTACTATTTTGTTGTTATTGTAATTTGTTTTTATTTGTGTCATCCATCACATATAATTTACATTAAAATTTGAATTTCAAGTTATTCAAACAAAATATTCAGTTACAAGACATTGAATATTGGAAAATTTATGTGTAGATTATTGTTAAAATAAAAGACACAATTACATTCAACAAATACACAAATGTTTCAAGCTATATGTACAAAGGAAAATACCTATACATCATCTATATATTGCTTTTTCAGTGGTTTTAAAGAAATTAAATTAGAAATCTACTCTCTCTCTATATATATATATAGAATCCTAAGCCTAAAAGTGCAATGGTGACTTTTTAATGTCATGTTTTTTGTCACGCTTTAAATCGGGTTTATTTTAAAACCTACATATATATGTTTGGTATCATTCTTTTCAGAATTTATCGAACTTTAATGTGATGTTGTTAGATTTTCAGATTCTTATTCCGTTTTTAAATTATAACTAAAAAATATCAAGAACTCGCATCTCGCGAAATGGGACTTTGTGCCAAAAGATTTAAGCACGCCCGGGGCCGGAAATAAAACACAAGCAGTAGAATACCTGCTGTACAGGCTTTTAAATGTTTGAAGCGCCATGCGAGATGCAGCTCACGCGGCACGGCAGCAGCAAGCCAGCAGCTGATCTAACAAATGTTATTTGTTTCCCATTATATCACTGTTTAAGAGGGGGTTTTGGAGGAACGGCCATGTCTCCTTGGGGGTGCATTTAGCCCCCCTCTTCACAACACGAGTGGCAGAGATACGAAGTGGCTTTCGAGCAAAGTGAGCAAGGGGGAACCCCCTAGTTAAGACTATAAGAGTGTAATTGTAAAGTACCGCACCACAGGCAAATTCCAACTGTTCTGACAGAATGCATCAAAGCTGGATTTACAATTGTCATTGGCAATACTCCGATAGCAAAACCAGTAAATATAACATGGCTTCTGACAATAAGTGCCACTGAATGAATTGGTAACAGCCAAAACTATATTAATACATTTATTTCAAAAGTAATTTGAACAGCAGGTGTTAAGATTATTATTATTATTGTTATTAAATAAGATTATTTTATGCTAAAAATCTTGTCTTTACCCTTTATTTACTAGGCCTCTCTAATATTGGCAAGTAGATTCTTGTAATGTTTGGGTACCATACACCTAAGAGTTCTGCCATCTAAACAAGTTTTATTTCTTCTTTGGATTCTCTAGGCAGGTCTGAATTTTGAGATCTCAATATACGCCCAAGATGGACATTAAGTATTAAAACATTTTATAAAACAAAAATGAGAGACTAAACCATTTAGGACTTCACATGTGACACAAATGATTTTAAAATTGGCTCTAAACATCACTGGAGGCCAGTGAAGTGAATTAAGAACTACAGTTTCATGGCTGGATGTCTAAGCTGTGGTTATGATTTTTGTTGTAGGGGTGTGCACAATTGGACAGAGTAAAAACTGAATGATGTGAACTGTGGAACAGTTACACTTTGCAGAATGGACTAGCACTTTTCTGTATTTTACACATAAGAAACTTCACTTTCTAATATGTATGAACTCGATAAATCTAATGTTATTGTGGAAAAGTGACAACTAAATGTTAAACCTGTGTCAAAGAGAACACCCACTTTTTATTTGGAAACAGTCAAAAACTTAAGTTCAATCTTTTTAAATTATTAAAATTGCCTTGCTATTTTCAGAGTTTCCTTCCACTAATTTGACCCATTTTGTTCCAGATTCAACAGGCAATTTTCCGTTATCCACTGTTTCAACATGATATAGCAGTCACTTAATACTATAAGAATATATTTACCAATCTAATCCTTCAAAGCTATGCTCCCTAAACTTGCCAATTAATAAGCACCTTATCTAGACTTAAAATATTTATAAAAAAACTTGCCAATTGAAATGATTTGCTCACTTTGGTCAATTTTCATGGCTAATGTGTGGTTATTTATGAAATACCATATGTGCAAAAATGAAATAAAGAAAATAACACTTATGAAATAAATAAGAGTTCAGTGATATACACTGTAAAAAAAATGAGTCAATAAATTAAAAAAAAATGCAATTAAATAAAAGTCATCTAATTATTATGAAATACAATGTCATCAATTTATTATTTTTGGAGGTTTTATTTCACAAGGGCCTTATTTTTAAATATCATTTTAATTTCCCAATGCCTCTTTTCCTGATGGTTTCATCACTTGTCAATCATGGAGAAAGGGACAAATTTTTTCCTATTGGTTCTGTTGATTACTTTTGTCTGGTATAGGCGGTAAGCTTCCAGTGATCTTTTAGAACTACTTGTGCTTTTCTCACAAACTTGGTAAAACATTGAGACAGTAAGATCTGAGGTAGTTTTGCAAATGAGATATACAGAGATAATTTAGCATACAGTAATCCCTCCTCCATCGCGGGGGTTGCGTTCCAGAGCCACCCGCAAAATAAGAAAATCCGCGAAGTAGAAACCATATGTTTATATGGTTATTTTTATATTGTCATGCTTGGGTCACAGATTTGCGCAGAAACACAGGAGGTTGTAGAGAGACAGGAACGTTATTCAAACACTGCAAACAAACATTTGTCTCTTTTTCAAAAGTTTAAACTGTGCTCCATGACAAGACAGAGATGACAGTTCTGTCTCACAATTAAAAGAATGCAAACATATCTTCCTCTTCAAAGGAGTGCGTGTCAGGAGCACAGAATGTCACATAGATAGAGAAAACAATCTCTAGCAAACAAATCAATAGGGCTGTTTGGCTTTTAAGTATGCGAAGCACCGTGGCACAAAGCTGTTGAAGGCGGCAGCTCACACCCCCTCCGTCAGGAGCAGGGAGAGAGAGAGAGAGAGAGAGAGAGAGAGAGACAGAGTTTGTTTTTCAGTCAAAAATCAATACGTGCCCTTCGAGCTTTTAAGTATGTGAAGCACTGCAGCATGTCGTTTCAGGAAGCAGCTGCACAAAAGATAGCAACGTGAAGATAATCTTTCAGCATTTTTAGACGAGTGTCCGTATCGTCTAGGTGTGCGAACAGCCCCCCTGCTCAATCCCCATACGTCAGGATCACAGATAGTCAGCGCAAGAGAGAGAGAAAAGTAAGCAATCTAGCTTCTCAGCCATCTGCCAATAGCGTCCCTTGTATGAAATCAACTGGGCAAACCAACTGAGGAAGCATGTACCAGAAATTAAAAGACCCATTGTCTGCAGAAATCCGCGAACCAGCAAAAAATCCGCGATATATATTTAAATATGCTTACATATAAAATCCGCGATGGAGTGAAGCCGCGAAAGGCGAAGCGCGATATAGCGAGGTATCACTGTATTTCAATTTTATTAAACAGTAATAAACTGAATATTAAAAGCTTAATGATCTCACTGTTACAATCCATGGGAAATGCCTGGTAAAAGAAGACCCGCTCCTTGTCACACCCTGTTACCCCTCTTTAATGTAACACTGTCGGTGTAGTTATGATTGCTCTTTTTCTCTCCTCAGTTCAGCAAACAACCCTTTATTTTCTCACTAAAAATCTCTGCCTATCTTCTTGAATGTTCTCAAGGATTGTGGAATGCCGGGGCACCCTCCCTGTTTCCTTCTAAGAGGTTACTATCAGACTGGCTGGCTGCTGCCAATATGAAGGGACGTCCGTTGGGCACAGCTCGATGCTATTTTAAAAAGAATTGGTGAAACATTGGGAATGTTCGGACAGATATGTGATCTTAGAAATATTCACATTGATAAAGGGATCTAGGTATTTTAAGGTCAATTCAGCACAATGTTCACACAGAAGTTTACCTAGAAGCATATCATGTGTAGCATTAATGTGTACCTTTGTAATTTCTTTACTGGCATTTTCTTGCGAACATTGTGTTCAGTCAGTCTTAAAACTACTAATGGCTTCTTTATCAATATCAACATTTTGAAGAGCACATCTGTGTCTGAGTGTGTGCCAGTTTGAATACGTGTAGCATAAAAGGCAGCCTATGGCCTACAATCAGGGAAAAGTAATCAACAGCAAAAGATTAAACAATAGGAACAGGTTGACCTGAGAGGTCTTTGTCTTGGTTGACAAGTCAAGAAACCATCAGGAAAAGAGGCATTGGGAAATTTGCAATTCAGAGAAGTCACATTGTCAAATAAAAACTGTGTTTAAAAATAAAGCTGTTGTGAAATAAAACCTGTAATGATAATAAACTGACAACATTGCATTTCATAATAATAGTAACACATGAACCTAAACAGTCCCCCAAACTGATGTTACTCGATTATATTGCCCTCTTTTCTAAGTAACCAAGTAACAAAAGAACAGTGATATATTACTGCAGAAAGAAAGAAAGAAAGAAAGAAAGAAAGAAAGAAAGAAAGAAAGAAAGAAAGAAAGAAAGAAAGAAAGAAAGAAAGAAAGAAAGTACTTTATTTGTCCCCAGGGGGAAATTTGGCTTTTTTCAGGAGCTCTTTAAAAAATGAAATACATAAATAAATAGATAATTAAATATATACATATATGCACACACTATGATCTGAACCAAGGTTATTATAGTTTTGCCTTTTTATATTAGTTCTTATTTCTATATTTTTTCTGACCTTACTTGGAAATTCAATTTAGTTTTAGTTTTCCTTCATCGTGTATTTTTAGTTTTAGTTTAGTTTTTATTTCACAAAGGCATTTTTATTTTATTTTTATATATATTAGTTTCAGTTTTAGTTTTAGTAATTATGGCAAGGAGTGCCTACAGAGTTAGTTTTGTGTCACAATCAGACAGAACTGTACACTTAACAGATTTGGATATGAGTTTAATGTTAGTGGAAGCTTACTACACTACATGGTTTACTATCTGGTTTTGTTTTTGTCTGATAAAAACAAGCATAATCAAAACTAGATACTGAATATGAACAATTTTACACAATTTTATAATTTTTTAAATATTTTCTCATGAAAATCACAGGGGCTTCGGAAGAACAGGGCTCTTAGACCTGAATGAGTGTGCAGACCCTACGTAGCTGTATTGACGGAAACAAAGAACAACAAGCATGTAGTGTCAAGGTTAGGGGCAGTGAGTCTTGAATAGACCTCCATAAAGGACAGTAAACCCATAATGAGCAGAGCAAGAGCAGGTAATAGGAGTACTGACAGGCATAAAACAACAGAGACCGCGTCTGAAGTTAAGAACAATATATACATTATCTAAACCTGTTTATCCAGAGTAGGATTGATGGACATCTGGAGCCTACCGCAGCAGGTTTGGATGCAAGGCAGGAAAAATCCCTGGAATGCAATATGTATGATAAGGCTGATGTTAAGAACAAAAAGAATATGATATTTCAACTATCTATTTTGAGAGAGAGAGAAAAACATTGAAAAAAGGGAGACAAATATTTTAAAATATAATTCTGCTAATGGATTACTTTCACAGTATCAGGTATTTTGAGTTGTGAATATGAACTAAAAAAAGATAAATTAATAAATATGGAATAAATACAAAAACCCATTAGTATGTTTGGTTTTTCATCACTTGTCAGACTCTCTACCTTTGTTTGTATCGCTTCGTTGTTAAACAATGTTTTTAAAGCAAAAGTGTTTGGTCAGCAACAATATGCTGATCTTGTATGATGACCTAGTCAGTCTCTCAATCAGTACCGTTTTATTTTCAAAAACCAGGAGTGCTCTCCCCTTGACGTTCTTGTATACTCAGATATGGGGATGGTTATTTGAGGAGTAAACCGCAAGACAATGATTATATTTTTATATTATGTACATTAAGGAACCATCAACAACAAATCAAATTAATAATATATTGAACAATTATTATACTTCAGTGGGCTGGCACCCTGCCTGGGGTTTGTTTCCTGCCTTGCACCCTGGGATTGGCTCCAGCAGACCCCTGTGACCCTGTAGTTAGGATATAGCGGGTTGGATAATGGATAGATGGACAATTATTATAAAAGTAAAGTTGAATAAATCGGACTCTGCAGCTGTATAATTAAAAAAAAAAATTGAGTATGTGTTCAGGTAAAGTTCCACTTCCGGTTGATGGATTGGCCCAAAAGTTAATACAGACCTATAATTGTGGTGTAACAACCACATGCCGAATTTCATCCATCTATCTAGTTGCGTTTTTTAATTATCGTGTTTACACACAAACAGACACATACATACACGCGCGCACGTACACACACAATTCCAAAAAACAGTAGGGTTAAAGACTAATGGCAAGAATATTTGTTCAAAAACGAAAACTAAAAATATTTTAGTAAATTATTATTTTATTTCAGTTAGTCTTTCCAGCTACGTTAATAGTTTCATTTAGTTTTAGTTTTTCATTTCGGTTTTGTTAATTATTTTATTTCAGTTTACGAAAATGTTTTTTTAATAATAGTTTCAGTTTTGATTTTAGTTTTCGTTAACTATAATAACCTTGGTCTGAACACACAGGAATTTAATAAGAAATAAGAATAAGTCACAGTCACAGTGAGGTATTATGCAGACATGTTGAAAAGCCCCAATAGCTTTTCTTGACACAATTCTGCTGGCTAAGTCCATAGCTGAAAGTATTCAGTGCCATAGTGTGTCAGAGACAGAGTGTGCAGCATTTTTCATAATAGCACTCAGTTTTGTTTTAATTCTCTCCTTCGCTATGAACTCCAGTGGGTCCAGAGTGTGTCCCATAACTGAACTTGCCCTTTTAATCAGCCTGTTGATTCACTGGGCCTCTCTAGAAGTGATATTACCAGCCCAGCACACCACAGCATAGAAAATCACACTGGCCATCACAGATTAATAAAAGACATGAAGGATGTTACTTCCTACATTAATAGAGCACCATCTCCTAAGGAGAAAGAGCCTGCTCTGCCCTTTCTTATATAGTTCAGCTGTGTTCCTAGACCACTCCGACCTGTCATTAATGTGGACCCCCTGCACTATATCCACTCACTGAATAGTGACCTGACCAAGAGATTGATAAACTTCATTGGTTAAAAATATTTGAGAATTGTTTAGTTATATATTAAATATGAAGGCATTTGAGAGCACAAATGTGGTCTTTGAAAGCTTAATGAGTTCATCTTTAAAAACAATGATTAACTTTGGAATAAATTTGTGTTTAACTTTGAAAAGTTACCTTGGTTATAGTTACAGTATGCACATACTGTATATTGTACACTGAGAAACTGCAAAAATTGTATTTCTCTAGGATTACAAAAAACATGTTTATTGCTGTTGAAGTGTGCCATAGTTCTCTAAAATACTATTACCTTCCTTTCAAATACTCTGTGTCTTGCGCATTTTGACATTGAATATTTTCAGATTCTCATCAAGATCTTATTATTATATAAAGAACTAGTTTGTGATCAAATGATGCAAATGTACATAACTTTTTTTTTGCTTAAGAAACTTGTGAAGCAGATTACATTCTGTGTAAAAAAATAATCGCTCCAGCAGCTTAAACAAAAACAACATTAATTTTTATAACACACTTTCATAAACAGAATGTGCCTTTCAAAATGTAAAAGAAATATTTTCAAGGAAAGAAAAACAAATTAAAATTAGTTTTGAATAATAATAAAGGGAAGGGTTAGGTTTGTTATCGTTAGGGTTGTTAATGTTGTTATCGCATGTGTTTTGATTTGGGCAAGGAAAGATTGTTGAATGGTGGACATTCTAGCTCAGTCAATCTTTACATGATTTTTTGGAAAACCACAGTTCAGCATTTATTTAAAAAGAGAACATACTCATGAATACTATCACAAAACAAATTAGTTACATTAAGGTGGGTCTGCATAACATTCACTGTGATATCACTATTTGCTATGTGAGAAGGGTGTCAAGATCATGAGAGGTTTGCTAGTAGCAGAAGCACCACCTTCCTAGCACAAGAGATTGTGCTGTAGACAGTTTCCAGAGAGACAGAGTGCCACTTTGGCATCAGAAAAGGTTCTGCACATACTTCTGTGCTAATGCAGGGCTATTAGGATTAGTAGTGTCCTGTATTTGTGTTGTGTGTCCCAGAACAGCATAAGAACATAAGAAATTTGACAAACAAGAGAACATCATTCAATCCATCAAGCTTGTTTGTTAAGCTAATAGCTAAACTGCCCTAGTATTTCATCCAGATTTTTCTTAAAGTTTATCAAGGTTTCTCCTTCAACTACGTGTCATAGTAGTTTGTTCCAGAGTCCCACCACTCTTTGCATAAAGAAGTGTTTCCTGGCTTCAGTTTTAAATACACTTCCCCTTAATTTCCACTGATGTCCTTAAGTATGTGATTCACTCTTAAGCAGAAAGAATGTTGCTGCATAAATTTTACCAATGCCATTGCAGATTTTAAATACTTGGATTAGGTTCCCACGCAGTCTCCTTTGCTCTAGATTAAACAGGTTTAATTCTCTTATTCTGTTGGAATACAATATGTCCTTAAATCCTGAGATGCTTTCCCCTGCAAAGCTTCAAGTGCTACTATGTCGTTTTTATACAGTGGTGACCAGAATTGCACACAATACTCTAAATGTGATCTTACTAGTGCATTATATACCGTAGTTTGAGCATAACATGCCTTGTCTTAAACTGAACAGCTTTTGTGATATAATGTAACATGTTATTTCCCTTTTTAATTGCTTCTGTGTATTGCTTAGTTGATGAAAATGTTGCACATTATGTTGCGTCAGCATATACCCCTAATTCCATTTCAGAGGTGCTTCCTGTAGGACAGTATCTCCCATCTTCTATTTATAATTGATGCTCCTTTTGCCCACATGTAGCACTTTGCACTTTTCCACATTAAACTGCATTTTCCAGGTGTTCGCCCAGTTCTCAAGGTTGTCCAGGTCTTTTTGAATTCTTTTTGTTGTCTCCTCAGTGTCTGCCTTTCCTCCAATTTTGGTGTCATCTGCAAATTTGACAAGTTTACCAATGATTCTAGAATCAATGTATTATGCTGGTACACTAGCAGGAGCATATCAGCAGGATAAGATAATTATAGTCAGTTTATTTATTTAGCTCATTTCATATATTAAATACTGCTTAATATGCTTTAGACAAAAAAAATCAATATCAGTTACCATGAATATATAAAGAAAAGTGCTATTAATAAAATAAATATGCTACTGAAATAACAATAAAAATGCACAACTATACAGAATAACTGAAAAGTTGTTAAAAGCCGTTATTGATTTTTCTTATAAACAAGAAAATGATACTTACAGTGTATTATAAATACCTAAGCTATAGTCAAATAGCAACAGAAGAGAAGAAAACAAAAACTCCTGGAAGGCAAAATCTAGAGAAAGAAAACCTCTGCGGGCCCATGGCCTTCAAGAGTACATTTTGTTGACCCAGGCCAAATTGGCTGCCCAGTCATTCCTGAGCTTGTAACACTTATATTATATAAGTCACTCTCATTCATAGACTTGTAGATCTCTGATGATGCTAGAATCCATATTACTAAACGAGAATGGTAAACCGGACCAGAGCAAAACGACTACGAACCGTCAGAGTAGGAAACAAAGTAAAACGTCATAAAGAGGTTAAAGAACAAGGACAAACACATGGAGAGCAGGTTACAGAACAAAGCCCCCCTGCCCAGAGTAAAACGAGAGAGACTACGAACCGTCTGACATGCCGCAAGCAGGATAAAGTGAGGTCAGAAATAAAACACAGAGTAGGAAACAAAGTAAAACTTTATAAAGGGATTAAAGAACGGGGACGAACACATGGAGAGCGGGTTACAGATGATGAAAACTGGAATGCAACAGCTTCAAAAAAAACCTAGGCACGAAACACATGCACACCGAGATACAGAATATAAAGGCAGAAACAACGACAGTTAAACGTCCACACCACACATCCTACAACGCGCGTCTCAAACTGTGTAGGCAAAGCAGGCACGGATTCAACACGACACAGCTCGAGTGACCGAGATATAATTAATGAACGCAGGCGCCTACAACCTGCATCTGATATGCCGCAGACCAGGCAGGCACTGCTCCAAAAAGAAAGAGCTCGACTAAACGAGATACGAAGTGAAACGGGAAACACTACAGAGTCCGCAGTGCTCCACAATGCACTGCATAATAGTTCGAAAACAGCTTCGTAGTAACAGTGGGGGGCCCCAGAGTGACACGGGCGAACGCTCCGTATTAAACGTGCGTCATCCTCACACATGGCTGCCCAGCGGGCACGGGTTCAAACCACCGGGGGTAGGCGAGCGAAGCGAGCTGAGGGCGGAGCTCCCTTGTTGCTGTAGAATTGTCATCCTTCAAGCTGATAACACATTCCATTGCTGGGACATTTCAACAAATTTGCCCCGGCGCATTAAGCTACAACAGGGTTCCAAGGAAGAAAAAGCGAAAGAGAAGGGAATAATAATCAACAGCATAATGAAAATAGTGGTGAGGCCATACCAGAATTTTACTATATGTGTGCAGTCCTTCCTAACATAAACATTACCTTACCAAATTAACAATATACAGTATGTTACTCTTTTGCCAATGACTAAAGAAACATGCAAGTTCACAGACTTTTCACAAAATCACAAAAAATCTCCAAACAATGGGATGCTGTTGTCTGGTCTGTCTCGATTGGCATTAGATCATTCTGTTACCCTCTGGCATTGTCATTATCAACAAAATACAGTCATATAGATTCAAATGGTAAGTCAAGTGAGAGTCTTGCAACCATCTACTGCTCAGGAAAATTTATTAGCTTTGAACTACCTAATCTAATATAGGAACACTTCCAGTTTAGAAATGAATGGGTTTGGGTCAAAAAAGGACAGGCCACGGTAACATGGAAAGAAAACACAGACTACACGCACTGCACAACACACATTTAATAGCAGTGCTAACTACCATGTGGCCTGGTGTTTGCTGGTCAACTTGAGATCAGCAAGCAAATGACAAAAGCAGCTTACCACAAATACATAAACTGCTTTTTCCACTCCAGAATTCGGGATTTTTTTTTTAAAGAATAGCATCATACAGGTGACTTCTTTTTACAGAGTGGAAACAGAACACATAGGCTTCCTTTGTGGCTTTTTCAAATTTAGCATGGCCCTCTTCAGTAATATGTGAAAATCAAGATATAGCATAATGTCTTGTTAATGGAGCTCTCCTGGTATAGCAAATAATGCTGGACTTTTTGTGCCTCTTTGCTGGTGTGTGCTGCATGGCCTCGATTGTCCATGAGACACATTACATCAAATCATCTACAATGAAGCCAAGAAACAGTGAAGAATAACTTAAGTACATTTATGTTAGGTAGAATGCCCAGTGGGGGCTGGACGGTCTTTTGGCATTGGAACCCCTGCAGATTTTATTATTTCCTCCAACTTATCTGGAGTAATTTTTTTTCTTGCCTCCCAACTATCTGACCTTATCATCGAACTCATCTTTAGCGACTTAGAATAAGGTACTATATATAAGGACTCTACCTTTCTACTAATTATGTATCTATTATATGTAAGCCATTATTGATTTACACATTCATTTTTAGTCTTACCCAACTGATTATTTTTCTTGCATCCATTTCTTTTAAAAAAACAGCTTTAACGATGTCTTATGTATTAAAGTGTGCTACAGAAATAAATGTTGTTGTCGATGTTGTTGACTTGGAAAAACTCGGACTTGAAGTGTAAATCACTATTTAAAAAAAAAAAGATTCTTATATATTAGTGATGAGCATTCTGGTTGTTCACACTGAAAATAGAGAGCACTGCAGGGCCATACTAGCTGGACTTTGATTTGAAGCACTAAGACAATTCTACATACAACAAGAAGATGTAAGAAATTTCATTGAACATGTGCCAGAAATAGGGAAAAAATAAATAAGAACACAAAGTTGAGCAGTGTTATAAATACAATTATATATACTGGGAGATGCAAACTACTTATTTTGTGCAATATCTGGTGGGGCTGTCCCTCATGTCTCTGATAATCAATGACAATTCTGTCACAACATTTTTACTACATCTCTGAATGGAAAAAATATACATAATTATCCCAACTGTGTTAAACAAAATCTAAACTAAAACAACTTTATTATGTATTAGCCTTGACATTTACTAAACAAGAACTAATTACTGAAAAAATAAACTTAAAAAGTGCTTTTAGTACCAAAGTGCAAACAGATCAAAACCAGAAGATGAAAACCTGACACTAGGGCCTACTTGTTTTGAAGTTAACTTCTGCTAGCAAAGGAAGGGTTTTTGTATTCACTGATGGATAACCTCAATACAAGATCACACCATATCTTTTTTCATAGAGTTGCATAACGTCAAAGGAGTAATAATTCAGTCTTGTGACCAGTAACAAAGCACTGCGTAAATAATGAAAACCAAGAACGTGAAAATTATAACATTTATTTTTCAATTCAAAATGTAAAACAAATTTAAGAATCAAATTTTATAAATGCAAAAATACACACACAGAATTGCTTGTACAGTATTCTGCATAACATTCCACCTTCCTTGTTTTAAAATAGTTATTGATGGCATTCACTTGATAAATTAAAATTTCTTTTATATTAAAATGTATGTACATTATATCATTATATGCACATTAAGTACAAATATGAGAAAAAAATGGGTTCATTTCTTCACTCAAACTCCTCATCCTTGTATAATTATTAAAAGTTTAAAATACTGACCCACTAGAAAGTACCTTAATAAATACTTTGTTATTAAATGTGCACATCCTGTAATGCTGTTCTGGCTTGTAGTCATTTTACATGACCAGTAAGTGATGAAGTGATTCTTCTTTTGTACCCTGATGTCAGTTGAGGATTGTTATTGTCTGCTATTCAAAAGCTTATATTATCTCAGCAGAGTATCTAGAGAGATAACTGTTCACCCCTCACCAATGTCTGTTGACAGTAGATTTTTTAACCATTCTTACAATTTTAACCCTCACAACATTTAACTACTATGGTCTATAGCAAGAGCACCCTCAGCATCACAACCCCTCATGGTTATACTTCCATAACCAAGTCCTTCTTGTTAAAAAGTGAATGATATAGGCTTTTCTATCATCCACCATCTGTGAATAGTGATGTCTTACCCTTAGTTTAGTGTATGCAATGTTAGAATATAAATGGAAATTAAAAAACTTTTAAGGCCTACCAATTCAATTCCTCTTAGATTCTCAATGTGTAATTCTAAGTCATTTGGCCAAGTGATACGTGCAACCTTGAAAAATACACATAAACATGTACTGTAATGTACCTAGATCTTGAAAGTTGCCTTGCCTAAATGTATCATAAAACATAACATAATACTTTGAACTACAATAACAACATTTATTCATATTTCACATGAAAGGAGCCTGGGAGAAATACCTGGCACTCTCCCCATTTCTGACTTCTAAAGGAGCCTCTCCTTTAAAAATTTTTGCTGTGTCAAAAGTTGGATGGAAATAAAGGTTGTTCATGTAGCAAAGCTAGAAAGAACAGAATGTGTGGAGTGACACTAAGTGAGAAGAAGACAAACACAAAGTTATGAGAAAGACTTGTTGTGCTGCAGAGAAGCAGACTAAGGTGGTTTGGACATGTGGAGAGAAATGCAGAGAATGATTGGGTCAAGACACCAAAATGGAGGTGGAGGGAGTAAGGCCAAGTGAGAGGCCAAAGAAGAAGACATGGTTGGAAATGGTGTCAGATGAGATGAAAAAGATGGGTCTCACCTCAATGGATGCTCAGGGCTGCAAAAACGAGAGGAACGCAGCTAAACTAGTTAAACTCGAAAAATGTCTGTTAAACCAGTGATGAGGATGATGAAACAGAAAACATGTAGCTCATAATGTTTTACAAATAGTAAAATAAAAAATTACAATTAAATAAAAGCTTTCGAGGCAACTCAGGCCCCTTCCTCAAGCAAGAGTTGCCTCAAAAACTTACATATTGTAATCTTTTTTAGTTAGCCATTAAAAGGTGTAATTTTACTTGACTTCTCACTACATTCATAATGGCTAACACAGTACAACACCCTAGTACTAATTACAGAAAAGAGAGAGAAATGGAAATATCCCTGATGGTGGTACTTGTAAATATATAAAATAAAATTTAAATTGAATTCAGATAGCTTTGCAAGTCTGCAATGGCTATAATGGCAAAGAGAGAGAGAGGGGGGTTAGGAGCAGGCGCTGATACAGCACATTGCCGCACCCACCACAAGACAAACCATCTCTGGATCCCAGATTAGGACCCGAGTGCAGCTATGCAACGGGTGACACCTCAGCACCACACTAGTTCAGATGGAATGGAACAGTCTAAGGATTTTTATTGTGGCTGGAGTGCCAATCCATAATTGCAAAGGTTAGTGTCTAATTTGAAAATCTAAGCTATGGTCAGATGACCAGGGAGGAGAGATGAAGAAAGCAAAAGCACCAGGTGGTGTCACAGTTGAAGAAAATAATTATAAAAAAAAACACCCAAGCCCCACCAAGCAAGAACACTTTAGCCAGTCAGAACAGGGAAAGGCTGAAGACTATCCAAAAGGCACCAGGCACAAGGTGGGTACTAACTGTGCCCAGGTGCCAGTTCATTGAGCCTTGGTAGCTGCCACCACAAGCTGCTGTTTTAGGCCCCAGCCTTCTGCAAGCCTGTAATGGAGCATGTGGTTTCAGAAAATAGTTTAATGGAATATTTATGATATTTAGTGTTATGTATAAAGTTTTTGTAAGTGTAATCTTGTAAATGTTTCCTTTTGAAAGCTCACTTTGTGAAAAGGAATAGGGCACAACGCAACATTAGTTGCTCAGGATATTCTCATGTGTAACTTGAAATTGATTACATATCAGCATAATTGTATTATAATCTTTTTACCATATTCGAGACACCGTCCTGTGCCATTTCATTTACTTGGCTTGCATGTCTTGCAAAATTCTACCAGACTAAAGTTTGTAGAAATCTTCTAGAGGGATTCCTGTGAGATTAGTGAATGCCAGACAACTGAATTCATCCCAGATAATAGCCTACAAAAGAACTGTTAGCCTTGGCAACAGGTTTTGGCTGGAAAACAAAGTAATACAAAAAAGTTCTGGCCGCATTAGGAACGATAAAAAATTAGAAAAATGAGAAAAATACACAACCCTCATACTCACAACCCATTCAGCAAAAGCTAAAAGTATAACCCATGATCAGTGCAGTATGTTGAAGTTTTACTAATATGTCATACCTTTTCACTTGCAGCTCCAGTCATAGAAAATCTATTGCACTGCTCACTACCTTGGCTGCAGCATATGCTCACATAAACCTCCCCATAAAAATAGCTTCTCCTAAAGAATATATAATGCATAGTGTTGGAAATTACAAATACTAAAATTACCTTATGTTGCTTTTTGTCATATTTTCTCTCACATGATGTTAGGGTTCACTAATAAAAATAAAAAAAAAAATGCAGTGAATGGGAATTCCCCACACGCATAGCTGCACACACCTATGTGGTAAACACACACGCACATACACCCAGATGCACATATCCGACTGACGTCCAGGACTTCAATAACATATTTGCAGACTGCATATTTCAAGGGGATTTATTTAACCACATCATGTGTTTTTTTCTTTTTTCTTTTTTCAAACAAAACATCTGCTTGACATATTCATACGAAAAGCAAAAAAAAAGCAAACTCTTCAAGTAAAAGTAAACTATCTGTCTTTCCTTGCGCCCAACCAAAAACAAATATTCAAAAAGTATGGTTGTTAGCATTCCTCATTTCAGTAAGCCCACTTGGCAATGTATTCATTTATTAATTTTCCAGAAAGCCTTTACTACAGCAGACAATTTGTTATCCTCTTGTTTATTGTGTAATCTGCAGTTCTGCTTAAGCTGTTTTTTCTGCCTTTTTTGCTGTGTATTGTATTTTTTTGCAATTATCATCTCTTTGCTTTTCACTGCTTGAAATAACTGAATTTTTCAAATCTTTCTTCAACGGCAGTAATTACTTTATAAAGCAAAATGCAAACTCTAAAATCATTTCACATAACAATCATTACTTGAATGTCCTCTATATTGTTTAAAGATGTTCTGTTAAGCCCTTCGTTGACATGCAAGTATGGTTGCTCAACATTGGCCTGTCTTTGTAATGTAATGTGTGCATAGCACGCACATTCCTTTTCTTATAGCAAAAGCAGAGCCAAAGAAAGGACCTTTAAAAAGTTTTTGCAAATCGCCTTTCCACAGCTGAAAGTTTTGCTTTGGCATTTGTAAACACATTTGACAAGCATGGCCATATGGTCATGACACCTCTGTTCTCAAGGCCCCGTTTGCTTAATGCAGTCTCACATTACTCCTTAGCTCCTTTTATTTACCATAAAGCTTCTTTATACTACCCATGTCCTTTAATTAAAATATTTGTCAACAGTGTAGTTCCCCTCTGTGATTAATTATTGCAGAAAATCACTGGCATATTTAAATCAACTGGAAGGAGATATGATATGAGGATGGTATGGGTCTCTATGTTCTGCAATTTTGCTTTGTAGGTATGCGTTTTACTGTACTTCCAAGTATGAGTTCATACTTTTAAGCATAAATCATGATGTCAGTAGTTTTCCTGCACTTTAAACAAAATTTTAATTTAATTTAATTTTAGTGCAGTTTGTTTTTATATACGAGTTTTATTTACCAGATCAGTTCCATCATACACATTTGTAAATATAAAACAGTGCAACAATACTGAACACAAATACACAAGGCCAGATCCACTCACATACATAGCTATAGTAGTAGAGAGTTTACTTAACAGTTCCTAATTTAAATCAGTTTCACAAATATAATAAAAAGATGTGCTACAGTGTGGAAAATATGTAATATAGACCTTGATTTTAATAGGTGCTTTATACATGATACTGTAGTATTATAGTTTATTTCATTTGAGTTATTTGAGGCAGCAGAGTGAAGCAGTGGTCACACAGCTGCCTAATGAATCAAGCATCCTGAACTGGAATCCCTCACTCAGTTTGTGAATATGTGGAGTCTGTATTTTCTTCCTATGTCTGCATTTCTCTGGACATTCTTGTTTTTCAATAGCTTCCCAGAGATATGAGTGCTAGGTTAATTTGTATTTCTAAATTGCAGTGGCACCCTACTCCAGGATTGGATTGTGCTTTGCTCCCAATGCTTCACCGATAGTCCCCTGTGGTGCTAGGTTAGATTGAGAATGCTATAATCATCATGTATATTCCCTGTTTTGCTTTTGAAAAAAAACAGTCTTTACATTTATGATTTTCGTGTTCTAAAATAATTTCTAGCTACTATACATATACTTAAAATCTTGACCATTTTCAAGGATTTAAAATTTTATATTCTTGCAAAGCTCAAATAATCCATCATTTGATTTTCTGTATAGTTTCATGAACAACATGGAACAAGTATATAAAGTAACAAATTCATAAGAACAATTACAGTTTAAGCAGTTGTATAATTAAAAATAAATACAAATCATTCCAGTGATATGGTTTTGATTTTTCTAAATGTAGTATTTTGTTTTCCCTGTGTTTTGCTGACGTCATGTATTAATTTTGTTTTTGCCAGTCATTTTGCAGTTCTTAATTACTTCTAATTTCTTTGCTTAGTTTTGTTCATTCCTTTGATTATGTTATTTTATGTCTCTTTAAGAGACCCCCGACTAGGTAACTACCCTCAGGTGCTATCTTAAAGTCTAATGACAGTTCCTGAAGGCTATATAAAGCACCTGTTGCCCCAGGTTTCATACAGTGGCATTAACCTTTTAGTTAGGATGTTCTGCTCCCCTTTGCACTCTAAGTTCTGTACTCTTTTTAGATCACCTTGTTTGGCTCAGTGTGGTTCTTTTGCCTTTACCTCTTTTCTTAGACCTCGTTTTTTGAATTTTTACATTTTTGGCTGATTGCATTTTTAAACTTTGTTCAAGATAATTTGGTATTTTTTTTTACCTTTATTTTTTGACTTTTTTATTTCCATTCTTCATTTTTGTATTTTTTATTACTTTTTTTCCTTGTCGGTTATTTTTATTTCCTTTGGAAAATCATTTTTGTATGTGTTAGATTTATTTTTGAATTAAGAATAATTTGATCCCTTTTTCTAAATTCAACTTCTTTTACTTTAACACAGGTTAAATCCCATTATAGCGAATAATGAAGTAACAAAATTTTCATAATCTTTATATATAATCTTCATTTGGATCTTGATCTTTGTTTGTCCGTGAATTCACTGCCTTGTGTGGTATTCCTGCTGTGTTCAGTAGAGGGCAATAGTGATGGAGGAGGAGAGGAAGTGAGGGGGATGATCGTTGGATGAGGTTGGAGTGTGGTGATTAAAGAGGATTGAACTAAAGGAGACTACGTGCTGTTTGTACTGGCTGAATACACAACACCTTGATTGTTACTTTTGTTTACAAACACTGTCGATACCACTCTTTGTGTTTAGATCTGGCGTCGACAGCACTCTTTGTGTTTAGATCTGCCGTCGACACCGTGTCTTGTGTTTAGATCTGGCGTCGACACCTGCTTCGTTGTCGAGACTGTGGTTTTTTGTGTTTCTATCGACCGTCATTGGCAGCACTTCGTCCAAATCGAATGTTCACCCACTTCTTGGAGTCGGCAGTCAGAGTATATAAATCGGACACACTTCTGTGATTTTCCATCAGTTGCCGTTTGGAGTTCAAGGAAGAAGCATTGGTTCTTCCTTACTCTTTGGATTGTCACAAAGCAACCTACGAGATTGGAGAAAGGTTGAGAAGAGATCGTGAGAGGAAATGACAGCGTCATGAAAACGAGATGGACTGTGAATGGAGAGAAGCAGAAATGCTCCTCCACCACCACATAATTACTATTCGGACAGTGATTCCGAGTAGGCCGTTCCTATCGAATCAATGTCCAAGGGTTTTGTTTTGTAATTTTGTTTCCCTTATAAAAAATCATAATGCTGTGCAACAAAGGGCCCAGTTCATGACTGGCAGCTGCGTTTAAACAGGGAGCCCTTCACAGACAACATTAACACGTGCAACGTAGTTGGGCGCACATGGCTAGTAACGAATAATTTTATCTGGGCCTGGAAAAAATGTTCATAGAATATCATGTTAAACAAATCTTGTTTTAATGCAATGTAAATCTCAGTATAAGGAACATTTTGCGATGCAAAAAACACTTATTGCTGCTTCTACACTTTCCACGCTGAGTCTCGGGAACCCTACAACAGGTTGTCTCAAAAGAGAAAAACAGTCTGTTGTGAAATTACCAGCCTCAGGCAGTCTAGGCGAGCATGTAGGTGCAACATCATACACATGGGCAAATTCTGAGTAAGTGCTCTACTGAGCATTCAGTTTACACTGAAATAAAAAATAACAATCCTGGAAAAAGTTGATCCCAGAATGAAGAAAAATGACATGGCAAAAGCATTTTGGAATCATGCCTTTATCTTCATCTAATGACTCATTTTCATTATGCATTAATTATCTGTATTTATATTTTAAAAAAATATATCTGACATCTAATTTTCATTCTGTGGCCATACCTGTATTCCTGTTTTAAAAAAAAAAAAAAGTCACATTTTTATTCTGTGTTCATACCTATATTTCTATTTAAAAAATTACATCTAATGTCTTGTTTTCACTCTGTGTTCATACCTGTATTTCTAGTTAAAAATAATACATCTACTGTCTCATTTTCATTCTGTGTTCACACCTGTATTTCTAATAAAAACAAATGTTACATCTAATGTCTCATTTTATTTCTATATTTTCATATCTGAATTTCTATAAAACAGTTACATCTAGCATCTCGTTTTCATTTTGTGTTCATACCTATATTTCTATTTTTATAAAAAATACATCTAACATCTAGTTTTCATTCTGTATTTTCATACCTGTATTTCTGTATTAAAGGGTTCCATCTAATGTCTCAAATAAAATATTTTTTGCAGTTTAAGAAGTGCTGTTTTTTTATACAGGTATTGTCAAGCTTGGGTCACAGAGTTGCACAAGACACAGGAAGCCCAGTCCAGGTTTTGCAAGGAAAATACAGGTACTTTATTACTATATAGAGAAGGCAGGTACAGTCTCAAGACTTCATTCAGAACAGGAGCTGATAGGAGCCACAGCACTGGCCACCATCCTGCTTTAGCTCCCATCTTCAGATTAGAAGAACACCAGCGGCTCAGAATCAACCGCTGTGGCAGATGCAGTCGGGAGAAGACAGATAAGGAGAGTGTGAGGAAGAGCAGATCAAAGCTTGATGTCAAATGTTAAACATTGTGTGACAAGCATGGTATGTGGTAAACCTGATCCTGCAGAGAACAACCAGTTGCTTTGCCCTTGGTTTACTGTTTACCAGACATGATAGAGCAGCCACGGAGCTGTCTTTTCACTGCTGCCATCAGACATGGCGAATTGCTGGCGGCCCTGGTCACAACACTATTTTTCCCATATTCATTATAATGAAATTTCTGTCATAACAAAATATTTTTATGGTCCCATGAGTTTCGTTATAACGGGATTCCACCTGTTTTACGTTTTTGTTGTCTAGCCAAGTGTCCCTCTATACATGTGTAGTAAAATCATCAAAGAAACAGAATGGTTTTATAATGAGATGTACCGAAGTTGTACCACAGTGAAATATTCTATTGTCCACTTTGGCAGTTAATGTCAACCCTTCTAGAAACAATTGTGTGGATTCAGTTGTCACGATATGGGTCCTGTTAGCTAGGGACATGGCCTCTAAAGTCATAACATCAGGAGTCAATTGGTAAAGGGTTAAAGGTCGTCTTGACGGCCAATTTGTATCCAAGATTGGACAAAACTTGCCTACTTGTGATTGTTTTGATATTTGGTTGCTGGGTCTAAAAACAAAATCTGCTTTTTTTTTATTTTTTTACTTTAATTTATTGGTTTGAATTTTGGTTCTGACATATCTCTTCTCTTTTTCTTTCCTGGTCTTGACCTTTGCTTTGCCCTCCTCTTCTTTCTCCTCACTCTAAATTGTTTGAGCTTTCTAGCTTTTTTGTAGTCAGTATAGTCAAAGCAACAAAACTGGAGAACTTTCACCCGTAATAGTGTTGCAAATCTTTGGAACAGCCAGAAGTTTGACTTCTGAAGATCATATTTGTCTTGTGAGTTGATATGGGAAATATTGCAGATATTCTAGGATTCTGATGTTGACAGATTTGCAATTAGTATAAATGAAAGTATATCTGACAGGATGGCAGCATAGTTGAGCCAACAGAGGTGTAAGATGATCATTTTGCATGATCAGAGTCTTGTATCTAGTTAATGCTTTTTCGGCTTATTGTATTCTGTTTAAACGTTGTAAATCAAAATTGTTGAAGAGAGAATTCCATTGATACAGATGAGATATGACAGGTTCCAATATTGAAGTAAAAATAGAAAAGGCTTTCTGGGTTGTACTGGAATTTCTGCAAGTTTTTTCTTGCTAACATTTTGCCTAAGTAAGTTTACAGTTATGGAAGCACCGACATTTCTGGGGAAACAGTTGAGATTATTTGAGCCATCTGGTATCCAAGAGTTACCACTCAGCCCAGATTGATTTGTTAGGGCTTGTCTAACTGGATTTTAATTTTTAATAGAAACTGCAAAAAAATTCATCACGTAGCCAGGTACTGTGTCATGATACATGACATATTGGAGAGATCAAATGATAAAAATCTGGCACTGTAAAGGATATAAAATTACATTAAGACAGTAATGAGCATAACTGTTAGAAAGACCTTCCTTCACCAGTGTTTTCCTAAGACTTAATGCTACTTGACTTTATATACAACAAAAGCACGTAAGATTTTACAGCACCATTTCAGGTACATGGATGTAGGTTGTTTAATGATAAAAACTTTAAATAATTTTCTTTGTTCTTTCCAATTGCCATCATACCTCCAATTTTCCTTCACCTTATTACTTTTAATATGTCTCTTCCTTTCAGAAATGGCTTCTCCTTCTCATTTGCAGTATATTGCTGCTGCACGTTTCATTGCTTCTATGTGGAAACACCCTGATTTGGTATCTCTCCACCACTTCTGCAGCTCATTCTTTAAGTTAATCCACCTTGAGGCCCTGGCTGCAAGAATAAATAATGCATCCATCACAACTGTTGAAATCGGGGAGAAGCTGGCTTCTCCAATGAAAGACAAACACGTTTCAACTCCTTGAGTCAACACCACTTTATCCAACATAGTTGATGTGCGTTTGGCTGGGATTGAGACTTTGTTTCCCATTTTTATCCAAGATTAACTTAAAAGTTTTCAAAAGTACTTTTTGTTAATTCATTATTATAAAGGTTTCCCTTGATCTATGAACTGAAAAGAAGCTGCCAGAATGCTCTCTGTCTTTTTCTGGTTATAATAATAACCTCAGTTAAGTACAGTAAGTGAACTCACTTTCAAAAATATTGTTTTATGCTAAGAATATCTTTTTAAACGTGATATTTTATTCTGTATATTGGTCCAATGCAATTAAATGCAGGGCACTGTCCATCTTAGATATGCCATGAACAATGCAAGCCCTGGATCTGGGTTCCTCAGTCACAGTCCCATAGGGCTGCATTGGCTGCAAGTTTCTGGTTCAGCCAGTTTGTGAATTAGAAGCCAGTCCTTGCTGAGAATGAAACTTGGTATTTAATTATATAGCTTGTTAGAGCTTTCTTTCTGATAATACAAAGCTTTGTCACAATGTAGATTTTACTTTTCTGTAAATGTTATCCCAGTTTTTCATAGACCAGAACAAATTTGTTCTTGGTGATTTCTTTTTCACTCTTGTTTACTTCTTAACATTGTATTAACACAGATACGTCATGATGCATATACACAGGTTTAGATGAAAGTAAGTCCGCTAGAGAGCTGGTAGTGCCTTTGTCATTTGCCTCTCCTTATTTACTGGAGGTTGGTTAGCAAAATGGGAAACAACTAAAAGTTAATCCTTGGTTCTGAATCAGAACAAGTGAATAAACTAAAATTAAGCCCAAAACAAGTATGTTACTTTAGCAGCAAATAAATGAATTCTAATCAAGAAATTAGTTGAAGTAAAACCTGCAACCTCAGCAGCCTCCGGGACTGTAACTGAGGACCACGGTCATAGATGGAACACCTATCCAATACATGTACTGATTGTAATAAAAATATTGTTTTTATTACTATAAAAAGTTTTGAATGTTCATTGACATTGTTTGCTGTACACTCTTAACATGTTAGGTTCTGAATTGCACAAATGCAATCAGTAAATAGTTCTTTTGAAGAGCACACTTTACTTTTGAAGAAGCAGAAACAGATTTAAAACACAGAAAAAAAATTAACTAATCATCAATAAAATTTGACTCCATTTCAGTCTTTTCACACTTAATAAATTTCAAAAGCATCTTATTAGAGCTACCATGCTAGAGGGGGTGGGGACACCACATTCAAGACTGAACAGAAAGATAACTATTGTAGCTGGGGGGAAGACCAATTGTATTAGCAAGAGCAACACTTTAAATGCTCTTATTACATTGAGATATAAGAGTTGCATGTTTCTGACTACAATCTGTACAAAAGTGTGCTGTCTTTGAAATGAAACCTTGTCTAGAAAGTACATCTTTTCATGGCCTCTACATCATAATCAAGAGCGGCATTTGGGGGTGGCCCCACGCCTAAGGGGGCCCAGCTTTTGAAGTCTGCGTGTCCCATTCGAGCAGATTTGTCAAGTTATATTCTCCAGTTATATTTTGATAAACTCTGTGTGTTATCTTGCAAATATTTAGCTGAATACTGTTATGAGAAAATCCTGTGAATGTTAACATCATTTTTATTAAATTCACACGCAAGTTTATACAGTCCACACATACCGGTAACAGCGTTTGACGTAACCGGCCCCACATGGGGTTGGTCAGCCCTTGGCCCCGCACACCCCTAAGGCTGCTTCTGGTCACAATACTCTGAAAGAGTTCAGTTAATCTAAAGGTTACAAACAAAGATGCAGTAGTAATGAGAAGTTAAGCAAAATGACATGTTTTATAGGAAAACTAGAAAGATTACAATATGCATGCTTTCGAGGCAAATCAGGCTCCAGGCCCCTTCTTCGGGCAAGATCTATTGGCTAACATGGTACAATACCCTAGTAACGCAGTAGTAGAAACTCACCTTTTCATGAAACATTGTGCAAACATGTTGGGTAATAGGTGATATACCAGGTGAAGTGTAAAGAGCTGTACTGACTGGCATTGCAGCATTAGGTTTGTGCTTTGCTATTTGATGATACCGTTTTAGATGTGTGCTGTGCTGTAAACTGCCAATTTTTAATTTGGTGGAGCATCAGCAAATGGAATTACACAGAAATGACCAAAAACTGCAACAAAAATCAAATTATATGCCATTAAGCCATTAAATCCCATTCAGTGAATAAATGTGTTAATCAGCCAGAGTGAGGAAAATAATTTGTACTAATATGATTGGTTGATTGATTTTTTATATAGGAGCTGGAGCGATCCCAGGCATATGAATCTCACCTAATGTCCAAGGTCAGCAAAAACAAAAAGGACATAAAACCATTGCGGTTTGCATTCTGTGGACCTTGGTTTATTTAAGCTTTGCTGGTGGAAGCACTATCTATCTATATATATAAAATTCTTTTCGCGTTTGAAACGGAAATTACGTATGACCACAAGATATGGAAATTATGTATGAAACGGAAATTATGTATAAGTGCACCCCGCGTCGTCCTCTCCCAGCCCTCCTGTTTGGACTACAGCGCTGAGCCGTCCGCCGCCAGGCGCGTTCTGACAGAGAAGTTTTATTTATTCGTCCACGTGACTGTCGGGGAAACTGTCACTTTTTTTTAGTTGGCAGTACTTGATAGTAGAAGAGAGGAGGAAAACAGCTTTGCATCTTTCTACTTTTTAACTGCGGCGAGCTGTAAACAATATGCGTGAGAACAAAGTGGATGCTGGGAGGGCGCGGAATGTTGGACTACTCCGCGGGGTCGAGAGCTTCGCAGTTTCGGGCAGCGTCGTCTCTTCTCGCACTGTTTGTAACACTTCAAGTGCCCCGTCGGCTCCTGGGAGAGTGGAAATCTTTGCAAATGAGTGTAATCGGTGCTATCGAAGCAGGACTCTGTTTGTAAATTACCCTGCACTACTACTTACTGTCCCTTAAGGTGAGTTCGGGTCACTAAAATTTGCAACATTCAAGATTCCTTTTGTGATGAATTATTTTAAGAAGTAAATCACAGGCACATAGTGCAAGGTTGTCAGGCAGAAATTTGGACGATCACATAGAAAATGTAATTTTTATACCACAGCGGTCGTGTAGCGCCTTTCACAAGGGATCTACTACCGACAGATAATCCAAATACATTTTAGCTGCCATTAGTACTACTTACCTGTTGTGTTATAGCACCTTTAAAATGTAGTTTACCCCAAACCACCCCAGTTGTGCTCAATATATCTTTACTTCTTAAATGTTAATGTTTTACTGTTTAATAACTTATAGACTACATTTTGTTTTTTTCCCTTGCACTCAGTGAGCAAAGCCACTGGGTAATCAACTAGTTCTTTTATAAAACTGTTCCACAATGAATGCTGATTCACAGTGTGGTGCTGGTTTATATAGCCAGAGGAACAGCAGAAGCAGTGTTAGTGATGATTAGGTAAAAGTGACTTCAGACGTGCTCCTGGGGCTTCTCCTCTACTCTATAAACGGAAGCAGAAACTGCATCAGCAACCATGCATCACCCTTCCTCTTTCACCTATGTTTCCAAAGCCCATGAGACACTCCCCACACTCATGTGTATGATAAGGATAATTAAATATAGTTTGAGGAAAGGGAGAATGTGAAGCAAGATGAGAGAAGATTGATAGAATAGGCAGCTGAATGATGGTCAGAGCAGGAGTGTCGGCACTTCAACTACAGAAAGGTGTAACAATGGCAATGAGCAGGGATCGCAGTGGATTTCTTTCAGTGAACTTTATAATGATGAAAGAAGAACCTTTATGAAAATTAATCTGGTATGAGGTATATCTTTTGCTGTATAGGTTTCTCTGCATCGTAGCCTCCTTGTAGCACTCTCACTTTATGATCAACCAAAGTTCTTCTTTTTCTTCTGTCAACTGGCTACATTTGGAACATTAATATAAAATTAGTTGTTAGGAAGATAACTTAAGCAGTAATCCAGTGTTTCTACACTTTAAATAGCAACAGAAAATCAAGAGAGATGTGATGTCCTGTATCATCAAGAACAAACTTTAAAAGGAGCACAGTTTACTGTGGTGGCAGGCAATATTTCAGCTACTAGAAGAAGGAGAAATCCTGATAGAATATGAAACTAGAAAGAAGAAACATCAGCATATTGTGCAACTTGCTGTAAACATTGCCCCCCACCTTCCACCACCACCCAGTTTGACCTAGACTTGTTTTTCTACTTCTTTATGATTTAGTGTTGATATTTACAGCCTATCTAAAACATCATTAAAAGGCAGTTCATGATGTTGTCAAGCGTCATATCAAACAA
The DNA here is from genome assembly GCF_900747795.2 of Erpetoichthys calabaricus. Classification (NCBI taxonomy): domain Eukaryota; kingdom Metazoa; phylum Chordata; class Cladistia; order Polypteriformes; family Polypteridae; genus Erpetoichthys; species Erpetoichthys calabaricus. Next base: position 200,823,200 of record NC_041394.2, read on the forward strand.
CTCCTGTGTCTTAGTATTGCATTGTTTCTGAGCAGTACACATTTTTGTAAATACATTTAGTTTTTTAAAATGCAGTATCCTGATCAAGAGATGAGACATTGAATTTAGCTGAGGATGTATCTTTGTGCTGTTATTCTTTTTTCTGTATGACATGAACTGTTACCAGGCCGGACTAATTCCATAAGGTTGATATAATGTACAAAAGCATCCATACATTTTTATTACATTGATGTAGAATTCAAAAACCATGACCCAATCATTCAGTCTAGTTCATTCTGTAAAAAGTATGCCTTGACTACAGTCCTGTTTCCTCCAAGCTTCATTCAGACTCACACTAATAGACTTTTTCAACATCCTGCATGCCTAATCATTGTAATCAGAGTATGTAATATTGTTCTATAGGATCTCTGGCTGCCCATTTTGTGTGCCTTTCCTTCATGCAGTTTGGTTTGTAGTACTTGTGCTCTGCATGTTGTTCAATAAAAAGTCATAGTAATCAGCTGTTAACATGGAAAAACTTAAGTTATTTGATTGCATAAATTAAACTCCATTTCAGAACTGAGATCTGTGCTTCCAGCTGCCAGTTGTTGCTTGGGGATGTTTGGTAATGGCATTTAGCAACAGTAGCTCTTGTCTTCCCATGGCATCCACCTATTATCTTCATTTGAATCTGTATAACTTCGGCATCGTTCATGTGTGAAATGAGCTCCATGAACATTTTTTCTTACAAATATGTTCATATTTTCTAATAGCACCTAATAATTTTCTTGAAATTAGAGGAGACGTTTGATAGAACAGAGTATAATTTTTGCTTATATTAACTGTATAGGTCTGTCTGCCATGGTAGCCTACTTGTGGCACTCTACTTTATGAATGTATGCAAACCTATATTCAAATATTATATTCTTTCTGCAGTTTTTGGATGAGCCACATTAGTTTTTAATAAACTTATAAACAGAACTTTTTTTCATGAAACAATTGCTTATTGATATCAGGGTGAGTGTTTCTAGTTCAGCATTATTCCTTTCAATTGATATTTGCTGCCTGAAAACAATTGCTTAGGCCACGAATTTTAGCCAACAATGTAACTGCTCTGCGGTGGGTTGGCACCCTGCCCAGGATTGGTTCCCTGCCTTGTGCCCTGTGTTGGCTGGGATTGGCTCCAGCAGACCCCCGTGACCCTGTGTTCGGATTCAGCGGGTTGGAAAATGGATGGATGGATGGATGTAACTGCTTTTACTGTATTTTTTATTTTGGCAAAATTCTAACTCATCTCCAGTCCATGTAGCTTTTCTGTGAGTTTTCAGTTTTCTTTTTACAACCTGAAAAGTGTGATGAATGGGTAGTACATGAATGAATATTGTTGTGTAATTGAACTGACACTCCATCCAGGCTTTGTTCTTTCTTTCTGTTCAAAACTGGAAAAAATGGTTTTAGAGAATGTATAGATGGGTGGATAGATTGACTTTTTCTGCAAGAGCAACTACCAAAACCGATTAACTGAACTTGCACTGAAGGCCTGGAATCATTGAAATATGTAGCTACAATGTATTAATTTGAAAGTATTGGCAAACATCTGTTTTATTTTTCTCTTGACGTTTTGGGCAGGACAGTGGCACTGTGATTAGCATTACTGTCTAACAACTTCAGAATCCTGCCTTTGTATTACCTGTATGAAATTTACATATTTATCTTTTATTTAATGTGGGTTTATCTCTACGTAGTCTGAGTTTCATTTGGCATACGAAAGATTTACATGATAAGTTACCTGATGACTCTAAATTAACCCTGTATGAGTGAGTATTGGTATGTGTGTGTGTGTGCCCTGGGATGGAACGGTGACCTGTCCAGCATCGGTTCTCGCTTTACAGGCAGTGTTGCCTTAGTATGCTTTGACCTCATTACTCCTGCGTGTGACATATTATATCTCCTGTCTTTAGTCATTACACCACTCCAATGGCTATGTTCATTGCTCAATTCCTATTTTTTGCTCGCATCATATTTGCCTAGCTTGACCGTTCATATTCACAACTACAAGTGGCTTGTATCTAGTTTTAATGTGAATGCAACTGTCCTCCGAAACGGCACACATGTCTGTATTGATAAGTTTGCGCACAAAACATCTGTGTCACCCACAATAAAAAACATCATATTTGTGAGACGACTCATAGTATGAAAACCGACAAAATGGGCACACCAGTAGCTGATGTATGCATCGCATTTTGCTATGGAGGAAGGCAAACAGTTTGCCAGCTGTAGGTCAAGAAGACAAAAAAAAAAGCCAGACGGTTAGCATTTGCTGTTTTTCATAACTATTGCTGACACTTCTACACCAAGAGATGGCAGGGTATGAGAAAGAAGCTAGCAATGGTGCGATTGTGACTGTTTTCACAGCTGTAGCTCTCCTCCATTGTCATTTTGTCACGCTGCTGGTGCTGACTGATGACGACAGCACTGCGCCCATGTGTATAGGGAAAAACAAACACATGAATTTTAATCTGACTATTCTCATTCATGTCACATGGCCACAAATCACATACATATCTGAACGAGGACCACATATGAAAGTGACTTAAATCTGATTTGAAAACATCGGATTTAGTGTCCACATAGCCAGGAAAACATCAGATTTGTGTTACATAGGCCAAAATTCGGATTTCAGTCACTTCAGCTTGATAATGTGAACGTAGCCTTATTTCTCTCTAAAAGAGAGTAATCATTTTAGTACTCTTCTTGTATTGAAGTTTTAATTTTATTCCACTCATGAGCTTGTGAGTTTAACAATATATTGTAATCTTCTTTGTTTCCTAAAGCACCTTGTGATGGCATCTGCTTTTAACGCTGCTGTGTATACTAAAAACTGATTACACACTATGTGGTGAAAAACACACATTTATTTTCATAAATATAGCCAGTCTAGTCTATAGTTTAAAGAATGATTTCTTTATTTAATTTGCATATAAAAAAGAAGAAGAATGTGTATACTTTTTTAAAACACTCTGGAGAGCCATTAAGCTGAATGTAGGTGAAATGTTTGATATATGTGTGTGTGTGTGTGTTTGCATGTTAGTATGTTTGTGTGTCTGGCACTTAGAAGGGATAAAATACTTATTATAGCATGGCAAGGAATTTCTAACATCTGATTTATATCAGGTGTAAGAATTTAAATGGGTAAATTTAGTGCTGCAAGCACTTTATTGAAGAGGACTAGTACTAACAATATAACACAGTGGCAATTACTTGTTTACTGGAATCTGCTTTGACATTGTCTGCATTCAATGTAAAGAATGATGTTTGCAATTTTGGCAAAGTAAAACATCTTCACCTGCAATTTCCCATATGGGCTTATATTACGATCTTGCAGATGTGCTTGTGCAAATTTGTGTTAAAAAAATCCCACTATAAACAAAGGCACGCAATGAGATGCCTTTCTGTTCTCAAGGCTGCAAAGAAGAGCCAAGCATGCCACGAATTCTAGTCAATACAACAGTGTGCATATGAAATAACAGTGTTTTCTTGTTTTAGAAAAAATTACCACGTTTTAGATTAACCCCAGTTTAACCAAAATGTTATAAAATACACTTACATTTCCTATGCTTTGGCCGCCACCACCACTTTAATAATATATTACATAGGCAATGACTCGTGATCTAACATCATTCTTGCATTTCTGGTCAGATTCCAAATTACTCCACAGAGCAAACACTGAATTCCCCTTGGCATAATTAGGCATGGGTCGTGTCCCAGTTCCAAAAAAAAATGTGACAGATGATAAGTTAAACTGAGAGTCTAGATGAGACTCATGAGGGGCAAAAATCACAAACAACTGGGGAAGCGTTAGTGCAATATTATTTGTATTATTTTACTTTTCTTTAATCATACATTGTTTTTCTACGCTATTTGGAAATGATTTACATTTTTGCAGCATATAAATAGTGTGCTCTGCCATGAATTGACTGAATATAATACTGTAACTCAAAACTTCTATGCATTCTTTATATAATCTCAGTTTCTGAGTTTTTAGTTAAAGAAAAAAAAAATCAATAAGAATGGAATGAAGGCTTACTTCACAAACTGCTGTAGTACTCTTTGGCATAATGCATTACACTTTAGGTCAATTCTAGACAGAGGTAACTTCTTTGGGGAAGTGCATTTTGTAAAAAGTATTTCTTCTAATAGCTATGGATGTGCCCCAGAGTTAGAAATTTCCTAGGGAAATGTATTCAAGCTAGTGTGCTGAAAGCAAGGGACAGAATGGATTAGCAAACTATTCAGTCTTATGGCTAAAGTTCTGACTTTGAGAAAATGATTATATGAAAATCTGAAATTACCGCTTTAAGTTAACCAAAAAAGAGTGAGATGGACAGTATGGTCACTTCCCTTTATTATGTTTCTGTGCTCAGGACTACGCCGTCCTTCTCATGGCCCTGGAAATAGAAGTGTCAGTGTGCGAATTTACTTTATGTGAAAATAAACCCTGATCACGGCTCTCTGCAAAAAGAAGCCTCATTAACTATTATTGCATTGCTTAATTCAAGATCTCTTAATGGCAAAGCATTGGTGCTGTCAGAATTCATCACTGACACCAAACTTGATATACTGTGTCTAACGGAGACGTGGCAAAAACCGAACGAATTTATGTCTCTCATAAAGGCGACTCCACCTGGATTCACCTTCCACACAGAGCCTCGCAGCTCTAGACAAGGCGGTGGGCTTTCAGTAATTGTCAGAGCTGACTTAAACATCAAACGAATCCCAATTGACTGTCCATTGTCTTTTGAGCACCTGGCTCTTAAACTAATAACGGAATCAGGTCCTGTCTCACTCATTATTCTTTATCGTCCTCCAAAATACAATGCATCCTTCTTATCCAATCTGATTGAACTTTTGACCCACCTAAGCTCTCACTCTCAGAGAATTAATTATCCTTCTTGGTGATTTCAACATCCATATTGACACCCCCACATCTAAACTGAGAAATAAATTCCTATCCTTACTGAACTGTTTTGACTTGACACAACATGTTGATTTTCCCATCCACTCTTGTGGTCATATATTAGATCTGATCTGCATTTCTGGACTATCTGTTGCCAACATTTACAGCACTGATTTGGGACTCTCTGACCATAAAACAGTACTTTTCACTGTCTCATTATCTCTCCCTCCTTTTATCTGAAAATGACAAATTTCTTACAGAAACCTTAAAAATATCTGTCACTCTCTCCTTTCTGGATCCATTTCTGATCTTTTACTGTCTTCACCTATTCCGTCAATACTAGTTAGTCTTGTTGACCACTATAACACAGCCCTTCATTCAGTATTAGATAAAACAGCTCCTTTAAAACATAAGGAGGTTTCCTTTAAGCGTTCAGCTCCTTGGTATAAGTCAGAATTGCGATCTATGAAAGCAGCTGGCCGATGCCTTGAGACAATGTCACGTAAGACTGGCCTCACTGTCATATCCAGGCTTTCTCTGACCACCAAAGAGCTTACAGAGAAGCACTAACTGCTGCCAAGAACACCCATTATGGCAGAATAATAGAAAGTGGCCATGATAACCCAAGGGTTTTGTTTTCTGTAGTTAATAAACTACTCGAACCCACATCTGGCCCAACTACCTCTTCTACTGAAGTCTGTGAGAAATTCTTCCACTTTTTCCGTAACAAAATTAAAGATCTAAATAATTCAACTAACATAAATACTTCATCTGTTTATATCTCTCCCTGTTTTCCCACTCCATACAGCTCCTTCTCTAAGTTCTCACCAGTCACTTCTGCGTTTGTTAATAACCTGCTTTGTAAGATGAGGCCGACTACTTGTGTACTGGACCCCATTCCCAGCACACTACTTAAATCCTGCTTTCATGCCATAATCCCGACTGTTACAACAATAATAAACTCATCCCTTGACACTGGCTCTGCCGATCACTTTTAAAATCACTTCTGTAACCCCACTGTTAAAAAAGTCTGGTCTTGATACTGACAATCTTAACAATTTTCAGCCTATTTCCCACTTACCTTTTCTGTCAAAAGCTGTTGAGCTTCCCAACTCACCAATTACTTAACTTCTAATAATTTGATGGAACCCTTTCAGTCTGGTTTCAGAGCACAGCACAGCTGTGAAACTGCTCTGCTACAGCTAACCAATGATTTGCTTATGGCAGCATACTCTGGACAAACCAGCATATTAATTCTGTTAGACCTCAGTGCAGCATTTGACACTGTCAGACATGACATTCTACTGTCCAGAATGGAGAACATGCTGGGTATCTCTGGCACTGCCCTCCAGTGGTTCAAGTCCTATCTGACTGATAGGCAAGAGTTTGTTAGTCTTAGCAACAGCAGATCCAGCTCAGCGCCAGTCACACAAGGAGTTCCTCAGGGCTCTGTCCTCAGCCCTCTTCTCTTCTGTATTTATATGCTTCCCTTGGCCATATTATCCTTAGCTATGGACTGGGTTATCATTTTTATGCAGATGATACTCAACTCTACTTCAATGTTAAAAGTGGAACTTCATCAGAGCTTTCTCAGCTCACAACCTGCCTTAGTGAAATTAATACCTGGATGGAGCAGAACTCTTTAGAATTAAATTGCAACAAAACTGAACTCCTGCAAATTGGGACTAAAGTGCAACTTAATAAAATGAGCTCCTTCCCAGTCCATCTTGGCAGTGATCTCATCAGACCTGCCTCTACTGCAAAAAATCTTGGTGTCATTTTTGATTCCTCCCTTTCTTATTCCGCCGACATAAATCACATTAAGAAACTTTCTTACTTTCACCTCCTTAGCATATCCCGTGTTCACTCATTCCTCTCCTTTTCAAATGCTGAGAAACTTGTCCATGCTTTTATCACATCCCGCATCGATTATTGTAACTTGCTGCTGGCTGGTGCCCCTTCTAATCTTATATTTCAGCTCCAGCTTATTCAAAACTCACCTGCAAGAGTCCTTACATGGACCAGCAGCAGTTAGCACATCACACCCATCCTGCTCCATCTTCACTGGCTCACTGTGTCTTACAGAATCGAATATAAAATCCTACTAATAACCTACAAAGCCTTAAATGACCTCGCGCCAAACTACATCAGTGACCTTCTCCATCACTATGTGCCTGCCCGACCACTGAGGTCCTCTGATTCTGGCAATCTTGTTGTGCCCCACACTAATCTACACTCCATGGGTGACAGGGCCTTCAGCTGTATAGCGCCCAGACTCTGGAATGACCTACCGAAATTAATCAGGTCAGCTGACTCCATGAATTCTTTTAAAAAACAAATCAAAACTCATCTGTTCAGGAAGGCTTTTAACCCTACCTGACTTTATTACCCTTCTCTCTGTTTACTTCTCTGTAAAGATGTTCATGTAACCTGTATGTGTGTGTGTGCTAGACCATCAATTATGTTGTCTGTTAGGCTTTTTTTTCTCTGAATTTACTGTCTTAATCTTCTTTATTTATTTATCTGGTTTGTACAATGCTATATACTGTATACCCTGCCATTCTATCTTAAACTCTATGAAGTGCCTTGAGCATGGGAAAGGTGCTATATAAATAAAATGTATTATTATTATTATTATTATTATCTTCTTTGGAAGCAGTCAGTTCATACCCCCAAATGAATACTACCCCAAAGCTCAAGGGGAAGCAAAAATCCCTAAGCAAAGGCTAATGAAACCCTGATAAAATATCAGGAAAATGGTGCTGAACAGCTGGCCAAAGAAAGAAAATCAAATCACAAGAGTGCCACGGGACTGCTGGAGAGGGAGGAAATGATGGGTGATGCAGGAGTTCACGTCAGGGCAGATGTTTTCCTCAAGTTTGCTGGAAAATAGTTGTGAAGGTGACATATAAAAAGCTATAATGGGCTGGCACCTGAACAAGGGCTGCTTTATGCCTTGCAACCAATTCTTCCAGTAATAGTGAATTATATTAAACAGGATTTAGAGTGCTATGTCATGATGCTTGTAATTGCAGACCTTAACATTTTGTTTTCCTCTCTAAGATGGAATGTCTGAAACATTACAAAATATGGTTGATAACTCATCACAAGGCAACAGGCACAGAAGATTTTAAATAAAGAAGTCACAACGCAGTCTTCAAGAGAGACCTTTGCAGAAGAAGCAGGGTAGATTGGTCTTTGAAGTATAATGAACGGCTGAAAAAAGCAAAAAGAGGTCTAACAATTATTATTCATTATATGATTTTATTGAGCTTCTTCTTCAAGTCCTCCATCACAATAACTGACTTAGTGCAACTAAAATTTAATGACAGCAGTTGTTGAAACTTGCTGTTTCTGACGGTGTTAAATGTTATGTTTAAGAACTGCAGCGAAGTACTGATCATACAGTTTCTTTAAGGTTCCAAAATTTTTGCATCACATGAAACTAAATCACAGGTTGAACCCAGCTACAATCTCAGCCCATCCTTTTTCCTTTTTTTTTTTTCTGCTGTGTTCTGGCATGTCAAACATGAAACAGCAGATATCTATGGTGGCTCCAAAGCTTGACAAGCCTCTCATCTATTTGCATAGTCAGCAGCTGGTGTTCTCAACCTTTTGTTTTGAGGAATTTAAATGTTCCATAGTACCACCATTTTTTAAATTGTTAATCACTAGGCTGTTTTAAGTGAAACTAAAGATGCTATTTCTTTATTTACCGATAAATCTTTATTTGGGGGTTATGCCTAAGTGTTACAGATCTGTTTTGTCCCTATGTGTGTGTCTTTTTTATTTGTATTATGTGCAGCTAATGTGTTTTTTTAATTTATAATTTTTTAATATATTAACTATAGTGTGATCTGATATAGAATAGCAAGTAGAAAAGTCTTACATTTCCATACTTTTACTTTGCACAAAATATACAGTTCAGTGTTTGACTTTCATGTGTGGTGTAGAAGAGGTGATTTACCCATAGGATGTGTCCCATTGGGGCATTTTATTTGAGGATTTCAGTACGGGATATGTCAAGAATAGTGAAATGTGCTACATTTCCCGAGGATAAAAGAAAAGGTTTGCTCGTTTTATTTTGTGTGTGGCATTGTATTAAAAGACGAATGGAAATCATCTGTTGGAGAAGAAAGATTTACAGATCTTGACTTTGCTGACGTTGCTCTGATCTTTGCGGAGTCAATGGAGGCTCTGATCGGGGTGCTCGACAGACTGAGTGAGGAGTCTGAGTGTCTGGTCTTGCGTGTGTCCTGCATAAAAACCAAGATCCAGGCCTTTAATGACCTCTTGGGCACAGCCATCAGCAGTGTGTCTGTTTGCGGAAAGAGTGTCGACCTTGTCGAGAGGTTTACTTACCTTGGCAGTGACATTCATGTCTCTAGTGACTATTCCTATGAAGTCAGTAGACGGATTGGGAGAGAGCATGGGGGGTCATGAAGTCACTGGAAAGGGGTGTGTGGTGCTCCCGATATCTATGCAAAAAGACGAAGGTCCAAGTCTTTAGAATCCTGGTGCTTCCTGTCTTGCTGTTTGGTTGCAAGACATGGATGCTATCCAGTGACCTGAGGCGAAGACTGGACTCCTTTGGTACTGTGTCTCTTCGGAGAATCCTTGGGTACTGTTGGTTTGACTTTGTGTCGAATGAGCGGTTGCTCATGGAGTCCCGAATGAGGCACATAACCTGCATCGAGGGAGTGTCAGTTACGGCACTACGGCCATGTGGCATGTTTCCCTGAGGGTGATCCAGCTCGTAAGATCCTCACTGGTGGAGACTCAAGTGGCTGGACCAGGCCAAGGGGTCACCCACGTAACACCTGGCTGTGGCAGATAGAGGGTCATTTCCGGAGGGTGGGACTGGACCACGTGTCTGCCTGGGGGATTGCCAACCTGGATCCCGAGTTGTTTCATCGTGTAGTGGGTGTGGCAACGCACTGTACCAGTGCATGCTCCCCAACTTGACTTGAATATTCTTGAATATTTTTTACAACATTGTGCTCTCATAATATGCATGAGTGTGTATTTTTATTTGTACAGAGGAACCTCGGGTCACGACCGTAATTCGTTCCAAAACTCTGGTCGTAACCCGATTTGGTCGTGACCCGAAGTAATTTCCCCCATAGGATTGTATGTAAATACAATTAATCCATTCCGGACTGTACGAACTGTATGTAAATATATTTTTTTAAAGATTTTTAAGCACAAAAATAGTTAATTATACCATAGAATGCACAGTGTAATAGTAAACTAAATGTAAAAACATTGAATAACACTGAGAAAACCTTGAATAGAGAAAACTAACATTGCAAGAGTTCACGCTATAGCCTTACAAACCGTTCGCTGTAAACACTTTTTTTTAATGAGTTTTAAGCACAGGGAAAAAAATGAACATTTGAAAAATCCTTAATTTATACAAAAACTAACCATAAACAACCAAGAAAACTAACCTTGCATGAGTCAAGTTCTGGCATGAAGGAAGTGTAGGAGGAATTGGGTGGAGAGGAGATTACAGTTTTGAGGTAAAGTCTGTGACGATGCGGGTTCGCTGCATGCTCCCATCTTGCTTCCGGGAGCCCTTAAACCCGTCACCGTCGGTAATGTTACCGATGAGCACGACAGTGAGGCACTACAAATGGAGCAAGGTGCAAAAAGTGCCAAGTGCTTTTATTAAAATCAACAAAGCAACAATCAAAAACAAAGTCCAAATTAAATAAAGTGCAGTGCTTTCAGAATCCTTCAATAAATAAATAATCCCATAAAAACAGAAGTGAAGTGGAGGTTAAAATCCAATAGAAAAAAGTCTTCATTAAATACAAGGTTAAAACAATGCTGGAAGCATTCTTTAACTGGTGACCCCTGCTGCCTTCTCAGCCTTATGCGGCCAGCCCTCCTTCTTCTGGTCATCTCCAGCTCCTTGATAGCTCAGCTGGAGTGACCACTTCCTTCTGCCTCACTGAATGTTGGCCAAACACCCCTGCTTGGGCTCACTGTCCAGCTGCCTGCCTGCGAGCACACGCTCGCTCGCTGACACCGGTTCTTTCCACACTGCTTCCTGCTTACTTCCTCACTCCGCAACCTCTGTCTTTCTTTTCTTTTTCCTCCCTTTAGCCGCCTCGCGCTTCTATTTATGAAGAGGACATGGCAGCTGTAGCGTGGCGATTATGTATTTAAAACTGGCCTCTTGATGTGAGCTGTGGACCTGCTATACCACAAAGTCCCTCTGCGCGATGCAGTCCACATCTAATTATGCAGATCCAGATCATCTGGATGACTTTGATCTATGCGGGGACGATTCCAATTCGGCGCAAAGACGATTCTTCATGTCATCAGTTCGCACAGTTCTCGATGGTCCGTGATTTTTTAGGTGATTTTCTATGTAATAAACTTAATATGTTATAGCGTAATGAAAATAGCATAATTAGATCTGGCCCACCCTATACTATACAGGGAGAGACTGAACACGTGTGTAAATCACCGGCGTGTACAAACTGGAAAGGAAACGAAATAGAGCACAAAGAGTTCACAGCGAATGCACAGAGAGAGACGTAACACGTGCGGAAATCATCGGCACGTACGAACCGGAAGGGAAACTGGCTTGTTCGTCACCCGAGTGTGTGGTCGTGAACAGATAAAAAAATTTGGCGAACTTTTTGGTCGTAACCCGATTTGTACATGTTCAGAGACGTTCGTGACCCGAGGTTCCACTGTAATTCTGTAGCAGATTCTAAGTTAAACCAAGCAGGATTTTTAAGTATTGGGCACATGCAATCCTGTGCCAAAATTCATACCCTGGAAGTGCTTCTTGACAGGTAACTGTTACTCTCTCTCTCTCTGCCTTTGCTTGCTGCTTCTGGTGTTTATTTATTTTTAATTTTTTGTGTTCCCAAGGGTACCACATTGAAATTTGTCATGTACCACTGATGATACTACAGGTTGAGAACCACTGGACTAAAGCACTTATTATACTGTTGCATTCATCATAGTTCTTTACTGCTTGTGTGAATTGCTTTTCTGGTTAAGTCCTCATTGGCTGTTAACTCTTACACATAAAAACCATATAACCTGTGACTTCCCATGACAAAAGCTAATTGGATTTTGCCATAGGAAGTCACAATGAGTTTTAGGAGGCCTTAAGAGTGCTGTTATTGATTCACCTGGAGCTTCATAGTACACAATTGGTCACAATGGGAGCATGCTGAGACTGTCTACAACTCACTGTGGTTTTCTTAAGACTCCATAAATGAAGAGTATAACTAAAAATCATAGTTACCTCTAGTTTGTCTAATTTCTTATTTTATACTTTTTTGTAACTCCACACATCCATTTTAACACTCTCATTTCTGCTATATCTAACTTCTTTTCCTGCAGTCCCTTTACTGCCCATGTCTCAGCTCCATACATCATTGCTGGTCTTACCGCCGTCTTAAAAACCTTACCTTTAACTTTCATCTTAATTCTTCAATCGCACAATACTCCTGATACCTTCTTCTAATTGTCTCACCTACGCTGCACTTTATGGGTTATCTCTACATCTAGTTTTCTATCTTGAGCTACCACTGATCCTAGATATTTCAATGTATTCACTTTTTTCAATAGCTCTCCCTGCAGGCCAACTTCTGAAGCCTGATCATCACTAAACCTCATATAATTTGTCTTCTTCACATTTATCTTCAACCCTTTGTCCTCCATAGCCCTCCTCCGTTCTTCCAACATTCTCTCTTCTTCCTCTTTTCTGGTGCTACACAACACAATTTCACAAGCAAAAAGCAGGCACCAAGGGGATTGTTCTTTTTTCAGCAGTGGGAGGAGAATCATGACATTAATAAATATAGAGAAACAACCATAAAATGTAAGAAGCAAAATAAAATGAATTACACAATACAATCTTCAGAAAAACACGCCTTAAGACAAACTAGAACAGTTTTAATTTTGCCATAGTTTTCTTGTCCATTTTGTGCTTTTATAGATTATTTCAAAGAAGACAAAAACTGATGCAGTGGCATTTTGCTAGGCAGAGAAAATCAATTCATGCTAAAGTAACTTCAACTGTAGTAATTATTTGTGTTAATTTATTGATACTTGACATTGAATAATACTGGAACTTACAAGGTATTTATATTTGTTTTATTCTAAAGTTTGTTTTCTCAGGATCTCCTAATCACTAATAGGAATATATTTATTAGCCACTGTTTGTTAATTATGGATAAAACATCACACAATCTTTTAAAAAGATTAGTTCATGCACAGTGGGGGATTTGTGCGTATTGTTAAGATGTTGTCTTTTCTGTGAAAGTAATTGAAATCATTGGTAATATTCAAAAACAGGACAATGTAGAAGTCAGATATAATTTTAAATTGTGAAAATTCTAACTAAAATACAAAGTGTTATTTTTAAATTACAATATTAAAACAACTACAAATCATTGCAAAGATCCACTATACAGTAATAAACTGAGGTACAGATAATAGAAATGTAATTTTCTAAAACAATTCATCATGCGGAGCTGACATTCTTACTACATTTGTGTTGGAATAAATTGGCTTCTAAATATTTAGAACAGATCATCTTACCAATGAAAATAAACTGCAGTTAAGTTCCCATACAAGGAGCTGCATCCTCAAGAGCTGGGGCTGTCAGCAATATTGCAGATGAATTGTATCTTATCTTGGTTCAGCTATGGAAAGTATCACTGAGTGTGTGTGGTAGAATGAAGAATGTTCCAGACAACTTTCATGTCTTTCTGACTGAAGAAGGGATTTGTGTCTGATTTAATGAAAAACAGAATAACTGCATTTAGATAACCCAACATCACATAACTGAAGTTGGAATTTTCATAAAGGACATTTGACTCTATGTGATGAAGGCAAGCTTGACAAATTAAGTGATTTCTTATAAGTTATAAAAAAACCATACTTTTAAACCTTAAAAAAGTTTAGTTTTTAATGTTTATGTAATGGTTATGTGTCTCAGCAATACATTCTTTAATAAAGAACATGCACATTTTATTCCAGATTTTCTTTTAAATATTATGTATTGAAGCATTTGCAGATGACATTGTATAAGTTCTTAAGTTCTGTATTTTCATTATGAATACTTATAGTATATTTTTATAGGCTTATCTCCTAACAGAAGGTCAGCCTCTACTATGTTAAGTAATTAAATATTTGAAAAGTCAATCAAAATATTTTTTAAAAAGTTAAACATTTGTCAATTCAGCTAATGTTTCAACCTACATGTTGGTGTTGGGAGGTACTGAAGCAAACCACAGAAAGGGCTAAGCTATTGTAGTCTTACTGCACACAGAAAGACAATCCATCACAAGAGGTGAACTCACACACTTTCGCACGTAGGCAATCTAGTTTCTCTGACAGTACAGTATTTCTGTAACTTCTAGAATCATTCTTTACATCCAACATTTATCTTAGTATTTTTATCATTACATCCACTTAGTCTCCCCAGTCTCAGTTTGTTACCAGGGACCAATGTGCATGTATTTCTGTTTGTTTTTAAGCAGTGTGTTTGAACTAATTTAGTGTGGCATTTGCGTTTTCTTTACTATAGTTTTTGCAAATAATTTTATTCAGTATGTTAAAACAAACATAAAAGTATTTATTACTTTCACCTTGTTTATATATTGGACACTACTGCTTATTATAGCTGCTGAGAAGAAATTCTATAACATGAGAAACAATTTTTGTGGTAACCCTCCATACACAAGAAAATGGCAAAGAAGCTGTTGGTATAAAAAATGATCCACCTGAAGGAAGGATACCCAATAGAGAACTAAGAGGTCAAAATAACGAGACAAACAACACATTGCTTCTATGGCAATGCTTGCATAGTTTTTTTTTATATTCTGAGCAGGCTTGTCCACTTATCTCCATCTCCATCAAAGTGTCCTACTTTCTAACCTCCTTCTCACACAACCTCGACTGTTCTCCCACTACTAAGTCTTCACCTCATAAACACCATATACCTCATTACTTATTAGTCCCTCTGGCAGGAGTTGGCTTTGTATGTCTTTTCTGTGTGTTAACATTAGTGTGGCTGAATACCTGAGCCCTATGTAGACCTCAAAGAGCCAAATCCCTCAGGACACTCCTAGGACTTCTCGCTGTAAAAGATCAAGATAGCTATAAAGTCTGGAGGGTTAAAAGTGGCTTCTTTCTAGTTCTCCTGGTAAAACAATGTTGTCAGACTTATGATTATGTGTTACTGAACAGCAGCAAGCAATTCTGTCTTTTTAACCATTTTCCCTGACCACACTCTACTTGAGCACTCTGCCGTTATGTTCCTTGAGGGAATGTCTTGCAGACTTATTGGAAGCAGTACCATCTCTCTTGTCCTAATGTCTTCTGCTACATTCATTCTGAAGCATCAACCACACATCCAGAGTTTGCCAAAAGCAGAGGTTTACTGAGTATTCTCTATCTGACAGGAAGCCAGTGTACTTAAGCTAGCTAAAATGAAATGAGATCAATGTATTTAATTCAAGGAAGATGTTAAATCTGTATTCAGAACTGAACAAGGATTCCTGGCAAATACCCTCTCTAAGATATTCCTCCCAGTGTGTCATTTCCATTAATTATTATATATTCAGCATTGGCACATGACTAATTGTTCAAGTAAGCAATAATTACAAGGTATGTAAGCAAAACAGCTACATTTTTGGCTATCTTTGTCAACATGTTCAGTGAAAGATAGGCATTTTCAAAATTCCAAGACACATTCTCCAGTTGTTTGTTGGTTAAGCAGAGGCTGAACATGCTTCCTTTCTTATTTTAATATTTTTCCCTTCCTTTCCTGGACTTAATAAAGATTTTAAAATGCTTTTAACATATCTCAGCTGTGGAATGCTTTCTATTCCCAAGTGCCCAAAACAGTTGTCACTGTATGCAGTTAGTCATCCACTTACAACCTATGCGTCTTAACAACCATTTGACTTATGACCACTACTGTGTTTCACTGACCAATGCCAGTTTTCACCACACCAGCTCTGTATGCCATGACTTATTCATCTCAATCTCAGTTTAGATAGATAGATAGATAGATAGATAGATAGATAGATAGATAGATAGATAGATAGATAGATAGATAGATAGATAGATAGATAGATAGATAGATAGATAGATAGATAGATAGATAGATAGATAGATAGATAGATAGATAGATAGATAGATACTTTATTAATCCCAAGGGGAAATTCACATTATCTAGCAGCAGCATACTGATACAATAAATAATATTAAATTAAAGATTGATAATAATAATACTGCAGGTGAAAAACAGACAATAACTTTGTATAATGTTAAATGTTAACGTTTACAACCCCGGGTGGAATTGAAGAGTCGCATAGTTTGGGGGAGGAACGATCTCCTCAATCTGTCAGTGGAGCAGGACAGTGACAGCAGTCTGTCGCTGAAGCTGCTCTTCTGTCTGGAGATGATACTGTTTAGTGGATGCAGTGGATTCTCCATAATTGATAGGAGCCTGCTGAACGCCCTTCGCTCTGCCACAGATGTTAAACTGTCCAGGTCCATGCCAACAATGGAGCCTGCCTTCCTCACCAGTTTGTCCAGGCGTGAGGCGTCTTTCTTCTTAATGCTGCCTCCCCAGCACACCACCGCGTAGAAGAGGGTGCTCGCCACAACTGTCTGATAGAACATCTGCAGCATCTTATTGCAGATGTTGAAGGACGCCAGCCTTCTAAGGAAGTATAACCGGCTCTGTCCTTTCTTGCACAGAGCATCAGTATTGGCAGTCCAGTCTAATTTATCATCCAGCTGCACTCCCAGATATTCATAGGTCTGCACCATCTGTCCACAGTCACCTCTGATGATCACGGGGTCCATGAGGGGTCTGGGCCTCCTAAAATCTACCACCAGCTCCTTGGTTTTACTGGTGTTCAGTTGTAGGTGGTTTGAGTCGCACCATTTAACAAAGTCATTGATTAGGTCCCTATACTCCTCCTCCAGCCCATTCCTGATGCAGCCCACGATAGCAGTGTCATCAGCAAACTTTTGCACGTGGCAGGACTCCGAGTTGTATTGGAAGTCCGATGTATATAGGCTGAACAGGACCGGAGAAAGTACAGTCCCTTGTGGCGCTCCTGTGTTGCTGACCACAATGTCAGACGTGCAGTTCCCAAGACGCACATACTGAGGTCTGTCTTTAAGATAGTCTACGATCCATGCCACTAGGTATGAATCTACTCCCATCTCTGTCAGCTTGTCCCTAAGGAGCAGAGGTTGGATTGTGTTGAAGGCGCTAGAGAAGTCTAGAAACATAATTCTTACAGCACCACTGCCTCTGTCTAAGTGGGAGAGGGATTGGTGTAGCATATAGATGATGGCATCCTCTGCTCCCACCTTCTCCTGATATGCAAACTGCAGAGGGTCAAGGGCGTGTTGAACCTGTGGCCTAAGATGGTGAAGCAGCAGCCTCTCCATGGTCTTCATCACATGTGATGTCAGAGCAACAGGCCAAAAGTCATTCAGCTCACTAGGACGCGATACCTTTGGGACTGGGGTGATGCAAGATGTTTTCCTTTACTACCTGTAGCAGGTTCAACTACGCTCAGTAATATTTATCTTAAAATTACAGGACAAAAAGCAATTGATCTGGATACAAAAATTAAGGTGATCAATCAATGAGGGAGGAAAGAAAGCAAATGCCATCACATGTGACTTTAAGTTATCCCATTGTAAACCGGTGTTCGCCACATGTGCTGTACTGCTGCATCTGCTTTGTGACTTAGGATGTGACGCTTCATGTGCGAACCACCACAAAGGGGTAATGAAACCAACTCAAGTGCCTTGAGCAGGGGAAAGGCGCTATACAAATAAAATGTATTATTATTATTATTAAACCACATTGAACTTTATCTGTTAGTCAAGTCAACTTTATTTATAAAGCACATTTAAAAACAGCCAATGCTGACCAAAATGCTCTACAATAATTAATAAATAAAATGTATCACATATATATCAATCACAGAAAATTGAAATATAATAAAATAAAATCACATAAAATAAAATAATAGCAGCAAGATGACAATAAAAGAAAAGACAAAGATATCTCACTCACACCACTGATTCAAAAGCCAGCGTGAAGAAGTATGTCTTCAGTAATGACTTAAATGTGACTAAAGAGGAGGCCGTTCTGATATACTCTGGTAAAGTGTTCCACAGAGAGGGAGCAGCTACCGAAAAAGCCCAGTTACCTCTCTGTTTATACCTTGATCTAGGCACCACTAGGAGAAACTCGCTAGATGACTTAAGTGCCCACTTTGGGGTATAAAAACAGGATCTAACCACAGCATTGATCTGTTTGTCAAATTTAAAAGTTCTCTCAAAAATAAACCTCATGTACTTGGTATAAGGCCTCTCATAGGATACCAGAGAACCAATAGCATTGTATAGAGGAGTTGGAAATTCAGCATTTCTGAAAACCAATAGTTCTGTTTTCTATTCATTGAGCTGAAGAAAAGGTATTCCCATCCATGATTTTATTTCATTTAAATACTCTTGTAACAGGTGTGCTGAACTGCTCTGTAGTGTTTTTAGTGTCAAGTAAAGCTGTGTATTATCAGCATAACTGTGAAAAGAAACATAATATTTCATAATTATACAAGCTAGAGGCAGCATGTAAAGAGTAAAAATACTGTATTTATATGTGCGTGTGTGGTGACATGTGTATATATATTGTGATGATCAGTCCTGGCTGTTTGGCCAAGATGCCAGTGGGATGGAAAGACTTGGGGAGAGAGCACCTGCGAGGCGTTACCTTCCCTGGGATACTGGAAGACAGCTCTCCTGGACAGCGGTGTTACCACGGTTTCCTCCAGCATAGATTAGGAGTAAAGCTTCCATGCAGCCCTCTTGGTTCCCCTGGCAGCCGCCACTGGGAGCTGAGGAGTCCGGCAGTGTATTTCCATCACACCTGGTAGTAATTCCAGGTGATACTGATGAATCACCTGGGACACTCCCAGGAACTGTTAAAGGGGCGCTAGCCACTACTGATGAGAAGCGAGAGTTAGGAGGCAGAAGATGCAGCTTACCTGGAAGGGAGTGGAGGTGAAAGCAAGAAGAATAAGTTGACCTTGTGGTATTTTGAATTGTAAGAACAGAACTGTACTATTAAGCTGGGAATGAAGTGGAGTAGTTCCAGCGGGGAATAAAGTAACTAAACAGGTGTTGTGTGCAAAAAGCTTCTGGTCTGTGTTGGGTCTTATATATATATATATATATATATATATATATATATATATATATATATATATATATATATATATATATATATATATATATATTGCAGTGTGGCAGGGGTTTCGAACAAGGATAGGGAGGTAAAAAGTTGGAATACCAACCAGGGATACTGTCAACCTTGAAATTAGCAGTGGTGGCAACAGAGTTGGAGCTCTGTCCTCCTTGTATGTGGGTCAAATATTGATGGTGCTGGAAGGAGAGGGGTGGAAAAGGGCATTTTCCTTGGGCTGCTTTTTGATGCTAACTTGGAAAAATGAAGATCATGTTAACATCAGCGTTTCCTCTCGATTACCTCACCAGAGCCAGGAAGGTGGTCCCAGGTGCACATGCAAAGGAAAGATAAATGACAGTATTATATAGACTCATCCAAAGGAAGGTCAAGC
The DNA here is from genome assembly GCF_900747795.2 of Erpetoichthys calabaricus. Lineage (NCBI taxonomy): Eukaryota > Metazoa > Chordata > Cladistia > Polypteriformes > Polypteridae > Erpetoichthys > Erpetoichthys calabaricus. The sequence goes on from NC_041394.2 coordinate 200,842,790, forward strand.
ATAGGTTAGTGTAAACCCAAAAATTATTATTTAGATGAGGCATTGAATTGTGCAAGTGATCTTTCAGAAAAGACTACTATCAATATATTTTTAAAATTGTTTAGGAGAAACTTTCTTTATTACCCATACATATTTATTCCCAACAGTTGACTTGCATTAAATAAAAAAGATAAATAAATTAGCAAAGGCTTGTCTTTCATCTCTTGTGAATTCATGCAAACAAACACCCTATTCAATAACTTATTTTTTTATTATATAATGTTTGATAAGAGAGTAAAGCAATCATGAATGAAACACACACACTCACACATTCAACAAAGATGAACTTTCTGTATTTTTGTTGCAGTTTAATAAGTTGCCATGTCACTGAAGGAGCCCACACCTGATAAATGCTAACAAACATTAATCTTGATGTCATTTTTCTCAGAATGATTAAATGAGTGTTAGAAGCAACTAAAGAATTCAGGAAGATGACTGCCATAATTGGATCACATTAAGAACATGATTTAAAGCAAAGGTGTCATTGAACAAATTATGCATAACGATTAGAATACAAGCAAGACAATATGTGAGCAAAATCCTGGAGGTTTCTATATCAGAAAATTTTTTATTTTGTTTGCATTAATCTTATAAATATATATTTTTTGAAAAATGTCTCACACACACTCCACATGATAATACTGCTATCTGAGCTGAAGGTGTGATTATTATATTCCAGTAGACATGTGCAGTCATGTGTCAACTTATGTTGTAGACCTTGAAAATATGAGATAAAAACAAAACGTGTTGTGGTCCTACAAGATCAGTATTGATAATTATTAGACACGGAATTGCATAAAAGGTAGCAAAATTAACCACTATTCAGCTGTACCACCTTTATCCTTGTACTCAGGGCTTCTAGGACAGGCTCTGATCCCCACTGTAAAGTCCAAATGCAGTGAAAGCCATTTCTATTTAGACTTCAGAAATGCCCTTCCTCTTTCTTATTAGTTCACACTCCCACAAAAGTTTATGATATAGAAGCCCTATCTATTTTTCATTGGCTTTCTTACAGCCAGTGCAAAAACCTTCTCTCTTTAGAGGAATCTGGGTGCATAAGATACAAGAAGTGAAAATACTTAATGTATTCCCATATTTTAAAGACATTTTACCTCCGAAAGGTCATATAAAGGCATGGAAGAGTGAACCCTTCTGATTCGCAGGTGGTAAAAAAGTAAATTCAGATGTGATGATAAAATGGATTGTATGGTATGATGTACTTGAATGCCCGAGGTATGGTGAAACATCTCATTAAAGAAGTTTATTTATATATAATATACCCCAAAACCATTCTCTTAAATGTTACCTACTAAAGTTTGCTCTGCATATTTGTCTTTCTTTTTCACTTTTGCTACAGCTCTACTATTACGACTAGTGTTACCTTTATTATGTGTGTCACACGTTGCATCAGGAGTGTTCTTGGGGAGGCCTCACATGGATACTACAATTGGACCCTCCTCGTCCCTGAATTGGATTATAGAAATGCTCTACCCAAAAAATGACATGTTACTTACCCCATGTGTTTTGCCGTGATGACTAGGAAAACTCTTTAGTCTCACATTTTCATGGAGAACAAAGATAAAGTTTTTCATTCAATATAAGCAGGCATGGTGAAAAAAAAAAATTCATGTTACTCATGTTGCATAATTCACAAGTAAGTTATCCAGGCTATTGCTCAAAACATATGCATTTTTTTTTGCTAGATTTTTTTAATAAGATACTTCTGGAAAAATTGTAGCACATTATGAACAGGAAATGCAAGTCACATGGGACTGACTTTTTGAATTGAAGAGTGGACTTTTGACCAGTTAATGAAGATCTTCAGTTTAAAAAGTCAGTTCCATGTCACTTATGTTTCCTGTTTATGATGTGCACTGAATTTTTCTGGAAGCATTTACTGTATTGAACAATATTTTCGTAAAAATACATGTGTCTTGCATGTTTTAAACAAATTACTAGATAACTGACATGTGGGATAAAATTTGATTTCTTTTTCCATGGACATTGTACATAATTGGTCATCATTGGCTTGTATTATATAATAAACTTTTTATTTTCATTCTCTGTAAAACTTTAAATTTTCTCAGACATCACTACAAAACAATTGGGTAAGTAACATATAAAAAATATATCACTTTTGAGTGGATTATTCCTTTACGTTTGAGAAAGAATGTTACTGTGCAGTGGCAGATTGGCTATCATGGAGGGTGGGCTGCTGTCATATAAAAAACAATTAAAAATAGTAAATTAAACAAAAAAGTGTATGTGTAATTGATTAAAACGAATATGATTTGAATATAAATATATTTCCTTTCAGAGATATGGCACAAGTTTTCATATAGCTATTACATTACCATGTTACATCAAATTTAAAACTTAAGACTGCTGTAAGAGAAACGTGGGTCAAAAATGGTGGTTCTGAAAATAATGGATCATGTAGAATGACCAGATTTTCAAAGACCCAAACCGGGACACTTGTGTTATATTTTTTTTCATATTTTGGGCCAGAATGTGTGATACCAACTACAGCAGGTGCAAGTGCTAAGTGCAGACTGCGAGGACTCTCAAAGTAATTCAGTGCATGTTAATGAAAGAAGAACGAGGCTCTGAAATTTCTTCTATTCCATGACCTCATTCTCTATCACCAACCACACCACACATATTCAAGTGCAGTTTTACACAAGAATGTTTCGTCGAAAAAACATTGATCGGTGTGTTTAGCACTTTCTATGTGTGAAAATATATTTGTCAATGGATAAAGGCAAGAACTCCTTAGGACAGGGGTTCTCAAACCAGATCTGGGGGACCCACTAGGGCTGCAGGTTTTTGTGGTTAGTATAGACTGGTTTCTGACTGGTTTAGTATGGAGTCTCACGTAGAAGAGGAAGAGGCTGTAATGGACTTTGACAACTGGTCTCAAGTTTCGGGAGAAAGGAGAGAGAAAAGTAAAAATGATTTGAATATGAGTCAGAATGGTAGAAGAAGCCTAGAAGAAAACAGCTCGGATAAAGGGAGTAGAGTTGTTAGGAAAAAGATTGAACGGATAAAATAATCTTTGCATTTAGAAAGGAAGATGAACATATTAACCTTAGTCCAATAGCCTTGTCCAAAGAGTTAAAAAAAAAAGATCGGAGAGGTAGCAGTGACTATAATTTTAAGAGATGGGAACTTGTTGGTAGTATGTAAAATGGAGGAGCAAAAACGTAAAGTGGTGCATATATGTATCTGCAAGTAAATGATGAGTGAAAGTAAAAGCTTAGAAAGGAGCGGAGTAGTGCAGGGAGTGATAATCAGTATTCTGATAGATAAAGATTTGGAAAAACTTAAAAAAAAACATACGGAGGACAAGTGAGTAGAATTACAAGGCAACTTAAAACAATTAATGGTGAACAAGTTGATAGTTTGTCTGTTTTGTTAGCGTTTCAGGGGATAATTTTACTGAATAAAATTAAAGTTGGGTACATGTGTTTTCCAGTCTGAGCATATTTATCCCTGACACTTTTGTGTTTTTAAATGTCAGAGATATGGACATATTGCAGCAGTCTGTAGGGGAAAGCAGAGATATCCTAAATGTGGAGATAATCACAGATTTGAAGAATGTGGAACTGAGGTACAGATAAAATGCTGTAATTATGGAGGTCAGCACCAGGTAACATATATAGAGGATGTGAAATAAGGAAAAGGGCTGTTGAAATCTAACAGATAAAAACCATTAATAACATTAGCTATGCAGAGGCAGTGCAAAAGGTTCCAACACAAAAAGGAAAGGAAGTAATTGACAAAGCTGATCAAACAGTGGAACCAAAAACAGTCCAGATTGTGGGGAAAAAACAAAGTGCTGGGGATAGATAAAATGGTTCTGTTTATTGCTTATGTAGTCAACTGTATCGATCAAGTGAAAAATGGAAATAATCGTAAAGGGAGCTGAGAAGTTCCTAGATCTTTAAAGACATATCTTGGGAATAGGTTAATAAAAGATTAGAGGTAGAAGGGAAGCCAGGAGGTGATGATATTTAGTTAGTTAGTTGATATGGTTTTTCTTCAATAAAATGCAAGGAGTTTAATTACAAATGGACAGGAATTTAAAGGATTCATTAAACACCTTCAAAAGAAACCAGAAATTTGTGTGCAAGAAACATTGCTTAAGGAATGTCTGGATTTTGTAATAAAAGATTATAATTGTGTTTGATAGAGGGGAGGGCAGTGGAGGAGGTTGTATAATATTTCTAAAACATGGGTTACAATATAGGGTTGTGGGTGAAGGAAGTGAAATTAGAATATAAAATAATTGAAGTGTGGACTAAACAAGGAAGTATTAAAATTATATTTTTTTTATATTCCTTGTAACAGGTTGACAGAGGAGTTGTTGGATGAACTAGTGGTACAATTAAGAGGTAAGTTGATATGGTGTGGAGATTTGTACCTTCTTAGGTAAATGTAATGATAATAATGGATGGTAATTGAAGAGATAATGGAGAATAAAAATGTAGTATGCCTGAATGATGGGACAAGTACAAGAATTAATGTTAGAACTGGTTTAGAATCAGCTATTGATCTTACATTGGTCTTGGATTCAATAGCAGGGATTTGCTCTTGGGAAGTAATTAGAGAGATGAGATATAATTACATCTTGCCTGAAGAAGGGGCCTGAGTTGCCTCGAAAGCTTGCATATTGTAATCTTTCTAGTTAGCCAATAAAATGTGTCATTTTGCTTGACTTCTCACTTCATCCATAATAGCTAACACAGTACAGCACCCTAGTACTACACACCTTTAGACAAAAAGAACAAGGATAAAGAATTTAATTTCAGGGCCTATACTATGCAGGAATATATTGACAAGTATCACAGCTACGTACAGATTTTTACAGATGCATCAAAGGATTTAGACAGTAAAATGGGAGTAGTGGTCATTGTTCCATATACAAATGGGTAAAACAGCCAGAAATGAGATATCTGGTTATGCAGTAGAAATGATTGCATTACTGTTAGAAGTACAATGGACTGAGGAGGTTGGGTCTAATAAAATTGGTAGTTTGTTCATATTCCAGTTCATCCCTATATAGCCTATAGCTTTGATTGAAATTCAACTAACATTGTACAGAATTCAAATGATGGGTCTTACTGTCACCTTTTTATGGATATCAGCTCATATTGGTATTAAAGGTAATGAAACAGCAGATCAAATTGCAAAAGAACCTACAAAATTCGAACAGTTAATATAGTTGGTTTAAGTAAATCTGAAGTGAGAGGCATTATTAAACAAATGATGAAGGAAAGGTGGCAAAAACAATGGGAGGGAAAAAGGAAGGGACTATGGTATTACAGTTCAGAGGAAAGTGGGAGAAATGAGATGCACAGGGAGAAACAGAAATGATGAATGATTGATAACAAGACCCAGATTTGGAAACACTGCTCTTAACAGTTCACTTTATAGGATAAGTAAACATCATACTGACATACATGAATATTGTGGAAAGATAGAAGCAATAGAACATGCTGATATTACAATGTCGGAGGTAGGACAAGTATAGGAAAATTTTAGTCGAAAACCTCATGGAACTGAAAGGGAATCTTGTTTTAGAAGAAATTTTGCAGAAGAAGTCAGGAGACGCATGCTATTGGTATATATTACAATTTTTGAAGGATACCAAGTTGAGTGAGAGGATACAGTAATGAGAACATGCTGATACACACTCCATACCAGATGTTGGCAGTAATGCACCAAATTGTTGTTTGCCAACCACCAGTAAAACCAGAATAAGAATGCACGTGGAATTTTCATGGATATGCCAGGATCAATTGATAGTGTTGCAGTGCTTTGTTGGTATTATTAAAATTACCTGGAAACAAAGGTTTAGTTACAGGCATGTTTGAAACAGATCTGTTCTTTAAGGGTGAACAGCAAAAAACAAATTCAATGAATCTTAACTTTTCAGACTGGATTTAGAAGATTTCCCTCTTTAATACTAAATCTGATACAGCCATGTGTCTCAATGTATCCTGTGTTTAAAAGCTCAAATTGAAAATTTTTGGAAATGTTGAACACCCAGCTAAGGTTACTTCACTGTTTATGTGACCAATGTCATATCTTTGCTTTGAACATCAATATGAATGACAGGTGTCTAAAGGATCACATTCTCAGTGAAGCTGATCAACCTGCACTCAGAGAAAATTGTTCTCCTGCAATGACCGTTTAAATGTAAGACTGTTTGTGTATGTGTGATTTTTTTTTTCGTCATACCCTTGTGTGGCCTTACTATATATTGGATTTGTTTGAGGTTGGAGGTGCACTTTGCCATTAGGATTACTGTGTTGCAGATGTAGTTGTAAATTTTGCGATTTATTTTCTGTATTGTGTTGTTGTAATCCTTATGCTGGAAATTAGGCCACTGAGTGTATGATGTATGAGTTGTTTGCCATTGCTTATTTTACAGAATCATTTCATATTTAAAACTGACACGTTGTGTTCCTTAACGGAACACTAATTGCTCTTTATTTTATAAAAGTCTCTCCAGATGTCAACGATGCCAAGGGAAACCATCTGGATTCACTCCTTCAAACCCCAATTCAAAGCACCCACCCTGACAAGTTCACCCACTCCTGTCGTTTGTCCCTGATGGGACAAAGTTTTTTGAATCAACCCCTCCATCTTTATCCCTCTAGACCTGGAAACCCCTATTTTTTAGGCTATTTTTGGATATTATTTTGTGAAGGAAATTACACCCTCACGATGAAGAATAAACCAATAGGTGTCTTCAGCAAAAATGATCAGAAGGCTTGAAGTTATGCATGCCATTTCAATATGGGATATGAGAGGTTAAACTTTCTCCTTTTCACAAAACATCAAAAAAAATGGGGATCGGTAAAATTGGCATGTGTAGTGTCCTGCTATTTTGAAGTTGTTCATCATGAATATGATAATATTTTTGATATTTGCTTCTTTACTGGTGGTCCTAACCCTCTAAGAGGCACTTCCAGAATGCTAAAAATTACAGATTTTCAAAATTTAAACATGTGGGGTATTGTTTAGACTATTTCAAGTTGATTACAAAAGTATTTCATTTTGATCAATCACTAGGGATCTAATGATTTATAGACCTCTATCAGAGAACGAAAAAATGACACATTTCTGTTTCAGATGAAGATATTCAGATACAAGTAAGCTTGCGATTCGCTAGCGAATCGGAAATCCAAGAATGGCAATCAGTTTCTGTTCCATCCGATATCTGGATGGATGACATATCATGGAAGGTGGGTGCGTCTGGGGAAATGTCATTTAATTACATAAGCATATCTGTAGTAGAGCGGTCTCGTTTCGTGGAGACATGAATCCGTTGCCTTTGCTGACACCGACTGCTGGCAGAGTGGAGCACAGCAGGTTCAATTTACAGGTTGTGGTGTTCGTGTGCCAGCCACCGAGTCTGGGAAGCCACTGAGTTAGAGTCTGGGACCGTTATGTGATCTATATTACTGGCACAGTGGATTAGAGGATTAGAGCAAGTGTAGCTCACAGGTTGTGTTGTTTGGGCGCCACGTACTGACTCTGGGAAGCCGCTGCGTTTGATTACAGGTGGCGGGCTCATTGCAGTGCAGCAGTGCATGTGACATCCGGTTTACAACCTTCTCATTTCTGTGTTTTCTGTGGCTGTGTCTGTGGCGGGCTTGTTGCAGTGCGGCAGTGCGCATGCGCCTCAATGCGCCCTGCGTCCATATCCGGTTTACAACCTTTTTTGTTTTCTCTGTGGCGGGCTCATTGCAGTGCAGCATTGTGCATGTGCCCTGATGCGCCCTGCGCCCAGCGCCCTGCATCCATATCCGGTTTACAACCTTCGGTTAGTAATATGGATTATACATTGAAACCGAAGCATACATTCTGATATTTTAAATACATGAGAAAACTATTCTTATCTGTTTTGTACTTCTACCTCATGAAGTAAATCATTGCAATTCTTATGACGTTATGGTAGCTTACACTAATTCAGACTTTTTAGTCTCTGAGCTTGTTATTCATTTGGTCTGTTTGTGTGCATCATGGTTCACGGACCAATCAGATCTACATATTTTACACACAAGCAACTTAGCCTATGACAAGTAGACTGCCAGAATCCATACATTCCTTGTAAAGTGTAGTGTACCAGTCAGATGGTTTGTAATGTAAATGCAGATTTGTGCTTAATATAGATGTCATAATTAAGAAAGCTAGTTGAAGATGTAAAATCCATTAGTGTATGGGTGCTCCTTCTCAAGGTGCTATACAGCAGTAATAAGAATGCAATACGTTTATTTATTTGGCTGATGCCTTTATCCAAAATGTCTTACAACATTTTATGATACAATTGGTTATATTTCTTTTTGATTTTTCCAATTGGCTAAAGGCAGGTTAAATTACTTTCGAATGGTCACACAGTGTCAGTAGTGGGATTTGAACCTGCAAAAACTGAGCATTACAAATATTAAGAATTAATGCACAGATGGCAGTCAAAATGTATATGTACAACAGGCTAAAATAAGAATTTAAAGTAAAAAGGAGAGAGGGATTTAACCTCTCAGTACTGAGATATGCATTCTGCTCCCAATTCATTCTGAATTTCTGTATAATGTTTCACTTTGAAACACACACCGAGCATTTTTATTAATCCTTATGAAGTTGTTTCTTTCATTTCCCTCATTCATTTCATAAACTCGAATTGGAGGAAACAGACCACATCTTTTGATAGGCCTCCATAAGGCAGACCATTGGTATCCTGTTTGTCAGGTAGGAGTATCTGAGTGTAGCCGTGTCTATGTTTATACAGCTGGGATCAGAAGTATAGTCGCTGAGTACAGAGGAATTTTTACAAGGCCAGAGGTATTCTGTAAATCAGAAAGTATGGTATATTTCTTATCCAGTCCTGCTAGCATTTAAATAAATACTGTATGTAACCCAACTCCTGAGTACAAGACACTTTACTGTGACTTTGAAGTGTGAGCTCTGCCAACACACACACTTTAAGCAATAAATGTATCTTTTTGTTCAAAAGTTTTTGTTTAGTTCAGTTTATGTTAATTCTCTCACGAAACCATGTTTACTGTAAATAAGCTCAGGGCACTTAGAGAGATTTAAAAATGAGTGCATATATCTTTTGTAAAGAACAGCAGGAGTGTGAAGGGATGAGCTGCAAAGGTGCTGCCCAGGACTTTGTCTGAATGCCAAAGAGTCCATTTTCACGTTTGTGTATTACCCAGACAGGATACCGATGGGTCGGCTGGGTTCTGGTGAAGGTCAAGCCCCTTGTTAGACATGGAAGAATGCCAAACCTCTTGGTCTGCTAAAAGCACCTGGGGGATGCTGCTGCTGTAATTCAACTATAGTTATGGGTGCCTGACACTTTAAGGGGACAGCTGAATGCAAGTTTTGAACTACCTGGAAGCACTTCCTTACTGGATGGCCAGTGCTAAAGAAATCACCCAGGTTCAGGCTTTAAAAAGACCCCCAATCCCTGTATTAATGTATGTATTGGCAAAATAATGTGTTAACAAAGTTAACTGAGTGGATAAGATGGAAAGGAAACCAGAAGCCAATGTGGCTTCTGTGGACTAGAACTACACTTCACTAATTTAAACCATCTTCAGATAAATTAATATCACTGATTTACATCTATCAGGCTTTAATAGACCACAGGGCAAACTGTGTTTCCCACATATTTCAACACTTTTGTTTTCTCAGATAAATTATTGAATGTTGAAAATTTCATTAATGTAAATTTAATAATATTACTCACCACTCATTATTTTTACAAAATTGTAAAGGTTTGGGATGTGGTTGATTATAAAATAACTGTATTCTTTTAATTTCTTTTCTGTTTATTGCTGTCATAAATCATGATCAGGACTTTTTTGCATTTAAATTCAAAAGCTACCTCTGGAATAAAAATTACTGGAAATTGTTTTTGTGATAGTTGCTTCTTCCAAGAGATCAGGTGCCTTTTGGGGGATTATTTTGCTAGGTGTTTAGATTTGTACAGATAAAAAATATATATTTATAAATATACTTATTTAATTGCAATACAAAATATTGTATCACTCGTATCTGATAAAGGACTGATGTGCCTAGTTCATCTGTCTTTTGAAACCACATTTCCTATGACAGCTTTGTAAGGTAAGACAGCCTGTCTTTTATCAGTAACAAACCTTGAATAAAACACAATTCCATAACATTGCACATTCATGCGAACAAGATCAATCAAACATATGGATATGCATAAACATCTTACTGTAATGGTGCTGAGTCTTAGATTAGTCGGGAAGGCAGCAGCAAGTATGACATCAGTTGTTAGTCAAAAACAGGCACTCCATTATTGAAATGCTTCAGTGCCAGCCGGAGGGGAAGCAATAAAAATGTGAGGCAGTCACTGTCACATGATCACCACCCTAGTGTAGCAAAAAGAAGCAGTCTTTCTAAAAAGATAGCTAAAAGAGCAATAAAATGAGAAAAAAATAAAATGGCCCAGCACTGGCAAGCACTGTGCTCTGCTTTAATATATACTCAAACCTCTTTATTCCAATTCAGGGTTTAAGGGGGAAGGAACTAATCCAGCTGCAGTGGAAAATAACCCCTAGGCAGGACACACTGAATTCAGTTTAGAGTCACCAATTAACTGAACCTTTACATGTGGGAGGAAGACCTACACAGACACGGTGAGAATGTGTAAACTCAACACAGATAATGACCCTCTGAGTGTTTTGAGCCAAGAAAAATTAATCAGTTAGGCAGCAGAGCTATCAACGGCCTCGCCATGTCACCTATAATTCAAACAAATTAAGTGAGCTTAGAGTGGATATACCAAGAAAAAAGCCACATGGATGTAGGAAGAACAAATACACTGCTTAAACATTTAGATTGACTAGGTAAGTATTAAACCCAGGGCCGGATGACCTATGAGTTAGCAATGCACAAAACTCAATTTTAACAAGCTTAGTATTGTAACTAAACCTTCTAGAAGATTAGATAGATAGATAGATAGATAGATAGATAGATAGATAGATAGATAGATAGATAGATAGACAGACAGACAGATAGATAGATAGATAGATAGATAGATAGATAGATAGATAGATAGATAGATAGATAGATAGATAGATAGATAGATAGATAGATACATACATACATACATACATACATACATACATACATACATACATACATACATACATACATACATACATACTTTATTAATCCCAAGGGGAAATTCACATACTCGAGCAGCAGCATACTGATACAAAAAAACAATATTAAATTAAAGAGTAATAAAAATGTAGGGAAAAACAGACAATAACGTTTACCCCCACCCCCACCCCAGGTGGAATTGAAGAGTCGCATAGTTTGGGGGAGGAACGATCTCCTCAGTCTGTCAGTGGAGCAGGACAGTGAGAGCAGTCTGTCGCTGAAGCTGCTCCTCTGTCTGGAAATGATACTGTATAGTGGATGCAGTGGATTCTCCATAATTGATAGGAGCCTTCTGAGCACCCGTTGCTCTGCCACGGATGTCAAACTGTCCAGGTCCATGCCTACAATAGAGCCTGCCTTCCTCACCAGTTTGTCCAGGCATGAGGCATTCTTCTTCTTTATGCTGCCTTCCCAGCACACCACCGCGTGGAAGAGGGCACTCGCCACAACTGTCTGATAGAATATCTGCAGCATCTTATTGCAGATGTTGAAGGACGCCAGTCTTCTAAGGAAGTATAGCTGGCTCTGTCCTCTCTTGCACAGAGAATCAGTATTGGCAGTCCAGTCCAATTTATCATCCAGCTGCACTCCCAGGTATTTATAGGTCTGTACCCTCTGCACACAGTCACCTCTGATGATCACGGGTTCCAGGAGGGGCCTGGGCCTACTAAAATCCACCACCAGCTCCTTGGTTTTGCTGGTGTTCAGGTGTAGGTGGTTTGAGTCGCACCATTTAACAAAGTCCTTGATGAGGTTCCTATACTCCTCCTCCTGCCCACTCCTGATGCAGCCCACGATAGCAGTGTCGGCAGCAAACTTTTGCATGTGGCAGGACTCCAAGTTGTATTGGACGTCCGATATATATAGGCTGAACAGGACCGGAGAAAGAACAGTCCCCTGCGGCGCTCCTGTGTTGCTGACCACAATGTCAGACCTGCAGTTCCCGAAACGCACATACTGAGGTCTGTTTGTAAGATAGTCCACGATCCATGCCACCAGGTATGAATCTACTCCCATCTCTGTCAGCTTGTCCCTAAGGAGCAGAGGTTGGATGGTGTTGAAGGCACTAGAGAAGTCTAGAAACATAATTCTTACAACACCACTGCCTCTGTCCTAGTGGGAGAAGGATCAGTGTAGCATATAGATGATGGCATCCTCCACTCCCACCTTCTCCTGGTATGCGAACTGTAGAGGGTCGAGGGTGTGGTGTACCTGTGGCCTCAGGTGGTGAAGCAGCAGCCGCTCCATGGTCTTCATCACATGTGACATCAGAGCGACAGGCCAGAAGTCGTTCAGCTCACTAGGACGTGATATGACTGGGGTGATACAAGATGTTTTCCAAAGCCTCGGGACTCTCCCCTGTTCCAGGCTCAGGTTGAAGATGTGCAGTAGAGGACTCCCCAGCTCCAGCGCACAGACCTTCAGCAGTCGTGGCGATACTCCATCTGGACCCGCTGCTTTGCTGGCACGAAGTCTCCTCAGATCTTTGCTCACCTGCGCTGCTGTAATTGTGGGTGGGGATGTCTCTCCTATGCTGGTATCAGCAGAAGGATGGGTGGAGGGTGTAGTACTCCGAGGTGAGAGTGGGTTAGGGTGGTCAAACCTGCTAAAGAAGTTGTTCATTTGGTTTGCTCTCTTCACGTCTCTCTCGACGGTGGCACCCCGCTTCAAGCTGCAGCCAGTGATGATCTTCATCCCATCCCACACTTCCTTAATGCTGTTATTCTGCAACTTCTGCTCCTGCTTTCTCCTGTACTGCTCCTTCGCCGCCCTGAGCTGGACTCTGAGTTCCTTCTGCACGCGCTTGAGCTCATGCTGATCACCGCCTTTAAAAGCCCTTTTCTTCTGGTTCAAAAGGCCCTTGATGTTACTTGTAATCCATGGCTTGTTGTTAGCATAGCAGCATACTGTTCTTACTGGAACTACAATGTCCATACAGAAGTTGATGTAGTCAGTAGTGCAGTCAACAACCTCCTCAATGTTCTCACTATGTGATCCCTGCAGGATATCCCAGTCCGTAGTTCCAAAGCAGTCCCTCAGAGCCTGCTCTGCTTCAGGGGACCACTTCCTGAATGATCGTGTGGTTGTAGGTAGGACCCTCACTCTTGGTTTGTAGTGAGGCTGAAGCAGAACCAGGTTATGATCTGCTTTCCCACGCGCAGGCAGTGGGGTGGCGCTGTATGCGTCTTTAACGTTTGCATACAGTAAGTCAGTAGTCTTATTTCCCCGGGTGTTACAGTCCACATACTGGGAGAAGGTAGGTAATGTTTTGTCCAGCATTACATGGTTAAAATCTCCAGCGATTAGCACAAGCGCCTCAGGGTGCTGCGCATGTAATTTAGCAATAGCAGAATGGATGATGTCACTCGCTGTCTCCACGTCTGCCCGAGGAGGGATGTAAACAATAACAACAATGACGTGTCCAAACTCTCTGGGCAAGTAATAGGGACTAACTAATAGTAAAAGGGATTAACGCACAGATTGATCAATAGTTATGGAACTATTGATGCTCTTGATGTTGTACACATTTCCACAAGTTTTTAGAAGGCTGATCTTTTTTGTGAATTATGTAAATGCAAGTGTGGCAGTGTAAATGAGTTGGCCATGTGAAAGACCATTGCCCTATTCCTGCGATTCTGAATTGGATTAGGCAGGTTAGAATATGTCATGTAATGTTTCTATTCCAGTTCAGAGCGGAGGGGAGCTGGAGTTTATCCTGGCAAGGAATTAACCAAATCTTGATATGGAGGTTAGTCTATTGAGGCCAATCCTTAGCATCTTGTCGACCTTATCTGCACATCATTGCAATACAAGACGAGACCAGAGTGTTTTGGAGGAAATCTACATGAGCTCAGGTTGAACATGTAAAATCTAGTCATAAAGTGACTGGGTTAGGAGATGAACTCCAGAGATATCAGACAGCAGTGCTAAACACAGTTATCCTTAAAGTGCCTTAAAGCACCTGTGTACAGTATATAAAACAACAATATGCAGTTAATCTGCCTTCTATATTGACACACAGTGGATCACTGATGGGGACTGAATTGCTGTTTTTGTGCCTAGTAGTGCAGCACTTAAGCAACTAGGCTACATTGTCAAAAGTAACATAATGCAAACAGTACAGTAAAACAGAAAGAATGCGTGCCAAAAGGACAACCTACTTGGAGTCTGATCTCCAGAAAAGACATACTGAAAACATTATGTTATACTCAAATATTCCATGAAATGCTATGAAGAAAGTTGGCATACAGCTGAATACAATGAAACAACTGAAATCAAAAAAGGATTTTTGTACTTGATAGTGAAGAGTACTGCAAAATGGGTGTAAGGCACTGAATGTTTTCTTTTATGTCAGTCAATGTCAAACCCAGCATGTGAAACATCGTTTAAAAAAGTAACTTCCTTTTTTGCCTCCAGTCTGCATAAATCTAAAGTTTGTCTCATAGCAAGCATGAACGAAAGCTGGATCATTTGGAGCACTTATTTTAATCATCTCCAGACACATCTAGCACTACTAGTAAAATCTAAATGTTTAAATCAGAAATGTACCAGCTACTGGAAAAAAGAGAATTGTGAATTTTAGCTGCACCACAAAATCCAATAACACTATTTTCCTGGCTCTAGACCAAGATCAAGTCATCTTTTTAAATAATTCTTTAACAATTCAACAAAACACTGATACTTTTCCCTTTGTTAAAATCTTAGTTATATATTAGAATAATCTTTTTTTTCTGTCCATCTATTTTCTCAGTAAGCCTTTAATTCTGCAGAGACAGATCATGAGGCATTATGCACAAGGCAGGAACCAAAGCCAGAATAGGCATCAGTTAGTTACACAGCACACTCGCACTTATTTATTTTGGTTCAGTATATAGTCCTCAATGTAAAAGTCTGGAATGTAATAACACCAACACAAGGAGAATGTCCAAACTCCATACAGATGATGTGCTGGCCAAATATGAAATTGTATACTTAATAATCACCAGCTCAAGCCATTTAACTACAGGGCCACTGATCCCTTTACCATTACATAATTTCTAATAAACATAATACAACTGAGGGTTTCAAGATGCCATATTGGGTGCAAAACAGGAATTAATCCTAAATAATCAATCCCAGGCTCCTTTTTAACATTTTTCACTGAATTTTGTACATATGATAATAATGACCCCGTAAACTTATTCTTTCCTAATGATTTCATTCTGCCCTTCGGGAAGATGACAGGTATTTCTTTTAGGCAAAATCTCTATTGCTTTGCCAAAGTATTGTTTATGGTTTTGTGCAACATAGCCACTCTTGTAATGATACAAAAACCAAGGAATTTAACTTTGGTAAGGCAAAGTTTGAACAGATGTGGCAAAGTCTGAAAGCAATAAACTGGGATAGGTTTTTAAGTGTGGAGAACAGGTTTATAAACATTTTAAGCATAATGCAGAACAGGTACATCTCACAGGTAAATTAATAGAAAGAATTATTAAGGATAAGACTGAGAATTTGATAGCGTCCCACATGAGAGGATGGGCATCAAAGTAAGAGAAGTGGGAATTCAGGATGTTGTGTAAAGATGGGTATAGAATTGGCTAAAACACAGGAAGCAGACAGTTATGGTGTAAGAAACCTTATCAGAATTGCGTGAAGTTAATAGTGGTGTCCCACAGGGGTCAGTGCTAGGGCCACTATTTTTAATATAATTTTTTTATAAATACATGGTTTCAATAAGAATATAAATAACAAGATGGTTAATTTTGCAGATGATACCAAGCTAGGTGGATTGGCAGATAATCTTGAATCCTTTGAATCATTACGGAGGAACTGGACAGCATACAGAATTGGGCAGATTTGTGACATATGAAATTTAAAGGAAGTAAACGTAAAGGAAGTAACATCTGCCGAGAAGTAAAAATGCTAGGTTTGAACACACAATGGGAGGTCTAAAACTTGAAAGTACACCTTATTAAAAGTAGGAGTCACAGAGAACTTGTCACTATCTACTGGCAGACAGTGTTCAAAAGTCATTAGAGGCCTAGCAGAAAGTTAGGTTATTTGGCACAATGTGTAGAATACCAAGTCCAAGGAGGTTATGCTCAAGCTTTAAAACACACTGGTGAGGTCTAATCTGGAGCTCTGCGTGCAGTTTTGGTTTCCAGGCTACAAAAAAGTGTAGAAGACAGTAAGACTTTAGGGGCCATCAAAAGTAGACTTGATGTTATTTTGGGGGATTTAAGTGGAAAGGACTGGCAAACTTTGTTGGGCTAAATGGACTGTTCCGTTTTTTTCTAATGTTCTAAGAAAACAAAGAACAGACAGAATAACAGGTCAAGTTCCTTAAAATGGAACAAAGGGGAACCTAGAGAATAGTACTTATATCTCTTATTAATGAGCATCATGCTTCATCTCAGAATTAAAAGAGGAAAATAGACATTAAGACATATGCATAATGTATAAACTACCAAATATTTTGATGCATATCATACATTAAGGTTTGGATTTAGTGTTCTTCATTTGAAACTTCCAAGTTTCAATCGCTAATCTGCCTAAAGCATTCCATTTCTTTCTCATTTTACTAGAGATTTTAATTATGGCGTTTTAGAAGTTGCCTTTGTAGCTTGACAAATCTAAGAAGTTTAGTCCTTGAATATGTTCCCTATTGCTGTATCTATTCCATGCATCCATTCTTCATTTGCTGAGCATGGGAATGAAAAATTAATTAAAATAATTTTATGTCTTAGATGGCTAAATGCACATGAGCTGTTCTTTGGCAAAACAAATTTCAGAATGTAAGCTCATTTTGTATCTTGTTTGTGGGACTCTTATAAGTAATCTCATTTACTGGAAACACAATGAAACATCTGTACAGTGTTCCTTCTGACATTTCTTTATTAGTCAAAATAAAATAGTCCAAGAAATTATCTGACTAACTTAATTTGTTTTTATATGCTGAAGTTCCATAAATAGATTTTCCTTATGAACGAAATAATAGAATTGCTTCCACCTGAATTCAGTATTGTTATCTGTTTGGTGGCTAAAATGAAAAAGTTCTTTTGTCAAGGCAAAACGTTTACTGCATGATGAGCTTAGCGGCTGAACTTCTGCTTACAGTTGTCATCCAGTTTCTGGACCTGCTTAATTTTCAGTTGCAGGTTTGAACATATCTGTTACACCTAAAGTCTAGAGAGAATAGTAATATTTGAGGATTTTACCTCTAATATAAGCCATATATAAAGAAAATAAACATTGTAATTATTTATGTAATGTTTGCTGTTAAGAGAACAAAAGATGCATGGGATATGTCACCAATCAGTTTAGTAGACTGTGGTGTCTTGTGGTCCTTCAAATCTCTAGCATTTTGGTTGATGAAGTGCTTCCCAGATTCTGTCTTGAATGCATTCCCCCTTAGTTTCAATTGGTTTTCTCAAATACTATACGTTGTTCACCATTTAACTGAAAGACTTTTGCTAGGTCAATTTTTCAGAGAATTTTGAACACTTGCGTAGAATATTCTACTTGACTAAATGCCCTTTAGTCCTTTATTGTCTGCCCTGCAGACTTCTCCAGGTTGGACATGCCTGAAACACATCTGCAAGGAGGAGTCTAGGAGACATCCTAATCAGATTTACAAACCAACTCAACTGCCTCCTTTCGATGAAGAGGAGCAGCTGCTCTACTTTGAGCTCCTTCTGAATGTCTGTACTCCTCACCCACCTCTATGGCTGAACCCAGACACCCTGCAAAGGTAGCTAATTTCCATTGCGTGTATCTGCACTCTAGTTCACAACCCAAAGCTAGTGGTCACAGATGACGGTAGTAATGTACACCTACCAGTAAATCAACAGCGTTGCCTTTCAGCTCAGCTTTCTCTTCACCACAACTAACGCTACTCCAAACCGCCTGTCAATTTCTTACTCCCTTCTTCTCTCACTTGTGAACAAGACACACATCGGATCTTGATGAACAAAATATTCAAGTGGAAAATCTTTATGGAGTAATATGGTGTAATTCATTGAGAAAAAAATGACAACAATCAATGGAAACCAAAATACCATCCCATTGAATGCTGAATTCAACATCACACTGAAAAACAACAATAGAAATCACAGGCCAATCCAACTTGTGTGAATTTCTTCACAGCAGCTCATTATGTGACTCAGTAGTGTGTATGGCCCCCACATGCCCATATGCACTCAGACAACGTCTGGGCATGCTCCTGATGAGACGGTGGATGGTGTTCTGGGGGTTTTCCTCCCAGACCATGGTCAGGGCATCACTGAGCTCCTGGACAGTCTGTGGTGCTACTTAGTCGCATCACATGCACTGATACAGAGTGTCTCAGAGGTTCTCAGTTGGATTCAGGCCTGGGGAATGTGAAGTTCTCAATGGCATCAAGGAACGGCCTACACACTCTGTCAGCATGACACCAGCACTGCTCAAAAAGAAATGAAGGGAACACTTAATCATCACATTTTGGGCATCCCTTCTCCCAGTATATTTAAATATACAGTATGTGTGTAGCAAGGCTGAGAGAAATATCCTGTCACTGTGTAATATGACACCCTAGTAGTTGCAGTTAGAAGTTCAAAGCCCACATGGTCAGTTAAGCACGGAGTGTTCCCTTGAACTCCGCTGCATAAACTGGTGCTTTCATACATTAAGGCTCAGAGGTCGTTGCCATCCCCTTTGTGAGAGGGCATGAAATGGATGGGGGTGAAGCCCTGACTCAGTGATGCCAATGTGTTACAAAAAAACACAAAGACAAAAGAAAAAGGTTTTGGGAACCACCCCGTATACTTGGAATATGCAAGTTGAGTATAAGGGTCTTTACAGATGTGAGCTCCAAACAGAACTGAACAGGTTACAAAAATGGATGACATTATGAGGAGGTTGGATCTGAAGTACTGGAAGAGGACGTGGTGGTTGGAAGCTTTGGGAGACTGGAAGAGGACTTGTCAGTTTGATTTTTCTGTTGGTCAGCAAGGGAAAAGGAGAAAGAGTTATAGGGCAGCACCCACCCCTGGTCCAGCGGGAGAATACCAGTATTTGAGCCCATAAGCTGTCTCCTATGTGGACGTGTGTGACAGTGTATATCAATGTAGTATACCCATTCTTTGCTAGTAGCAGATCAGATACTGCTAAAAGAATGTAAACTGTGTGGGTGCTAGGAGTGTGAAGTGTCACTTTGCTTTTCTGCAGATGTTTTGTTTGCCTTATTAGACCAAATAGGTGCAAGGTGTTAAATGTTAATTTATATTTACTGTCATTATCATAAAATAATCTGATCTAGAAATCACGAAATATCCTCAACTCCATCCATCCATCCATTTTCCAAACCACTGAATCCGAACACAGGGGTCTGCTGGAGCCAATCCCAGCCAACACAGGGCACAAGGCAGGAACTAATCCCGGGCAGGGTGCCATCCCACCGCAGGACACACACAAACACACCCACACACCAAGCACACACTAGGACCAATTTAGAATCGCCAATCCACCTAACCTGCATGTCTGTGGACTGTGGGAGGAAACTGAAGTGCCCGGAGGAAACCCACGCAGACACGGGGAGAACATGCAAACTCCATGCAGGGAAGACACAGGAAGTGAACCCGGGTCTCCTAACTGCGAGGCAGCAGTGCTACCACTGCACCACCGTGCCGCCCTATCCTCAACTCTTTCCTGTAAAACATAATTTACATCATCAGTATACGTCCTTCCAAATAAACTACTGCAATAAAACAGTGATTACCGGTCAAGCTTCTCTTAATCTGACAATATTTCTGTGTGGAAACATCACTAGATATGTAGAGAGATACAAATGGTTTGTGTGTATGTTAGGCTGTTATGCTGAGATGAATTGAAAAAAGGGGTTTCCTTTTCTTTGAAATT